>NC_081552.1:161948226-162135236 GCF_963082655.1 Stomoxys calcitrans | reverse complement strand
GGTCGGTAAATATGCCCGATTTAAGGATGTTTTGGCGATTGGGGTGGTCCACCAAACAATAAGCTCGGAAAATATATCTGCAACGTACTCTGTTTCATATATCTATATATCATTTATTTGAACCCCATATTGCCATTGCCCTCAAAATTGGATATCAAATTCGTTTTCTAATCTTATTTATACTCCTTATTGCAAAAGTCAGCAAGTATGTCCGGTTTGGGGTATTGGCCCTAAAAACTATGAGTATTTAGTACCACTCTCTTTAAGACCCAAATTGTCTTGGTGAGCAAATACGTCCTATTTGGGGGTTGCTATGGTGGTGGGACGTCCGCTAGACAGTTGGCCCCTAATGTTGATATCAGATACGTGGTCTACTCCCACATACCTTTAATTTGAGCCCCATATTTCCATAGTCGGCAAACATGACAGGCTTGGGGGGTGTTTTAGGGGATGGGCGGCCACTGAGTGAGTTGGCCTTGAAAATATATATCGGATTCCGCCCCCTTTCAGATATCAAAAAATGTAGTACCCTATTTTCACAACGGGGTCATTATGCACCATCTTTGAAAATGTCAAGAAAATCGGTTCAGCCGTTTCTGAGTCTATAAGTAACACATAAACATACAAACAAACATAAATTGATTTTTATACCCTCCACCATAAGATGGGAGGTATACTAATTTCGTCATTCTGTTTGTAACTACTCGAAATATTCGTCTGAGACCCCATAAAGTATATATATTCTTAATCGTCACGACATTTTATGCCGATCTAGCCATGTCCGTCCGTCTGTCCGTCCGTCTGTCTGTCGAAAGCACGCTAACTTCCGAAGGAGTAAAGCTAGCCACTTGAAATTTTGCACAAATACTTCTTATTAGTGCAGGTCGGTTGGTATTGTAAATGGGCAATATCGGTCCATGTTTCGATATAGCTGCCATATAAACCGATCTTGGGTCTTGACTTCTTAAGCCTCTAGAGTGCGCAATTCTTATCCGATTGGAATGAAATTTTGCGCGACGTGTTTTGTTATGATATCCAACAGCTATGCCAAGTATGGTTCAAATCGCTTCATAACCTGATATAGCTGCCATATAAACCGATCTTGGGTCTTGACTTCTTGAGCCTCTAGAGTGCGCAATTCTTTTACGATTGGAATGAAATTTTGCACGACTTGTTTTATTATGATATCCAACAATTGTGCCAAGTATGGTTCAAATCGGTCAATAGCCTGATATAGCTGCCATATCTTTGGGGATCTGGGGACTTGACTTCTTGAGCTTCTAGAGGGCGTAATTCCTATCTGATTTGGCTGAAATTTGCAAGACGTATTTTATTTTTACTTCCAACAACTGTGTCAAATAAAGTAAAAGTCGGTTTATAACCTGATATAGCTGTCATATATACCGATCTTGGGTCTTGATTTCTTCACCCTCTAGAGGTCGCAATTATTATCCGATTTGCCTGAAATTTTGTACGACGGATTCTTTCATAACCATCAACATACGTGTTTATTATGGTCTGAATCGGTCTATAGGCCGATACAGCTCCCATATTAATCGATCTCTCTATTTTACTTTTTGAGCTCACAAAGAGCGCAATTCTAATTCGAATTGGCTGACATTTTACACAGGTCTCCAACATATAATTTAATTGTGGTCCAAACCGGACCACATCTTGATATCGCTCTAATAGCAGAGCAAATCTTTTCTTATATCCTTTTTTTGCCTAAGAAGAGATGCCGGGAAAAGAACTCGACAAATGCGATCCATGGTGGAGGGTATATAAGATTCGGCCCGGCCGAACTAACACGCTTTTACTTGTTATATATAAGATTTTTGCGTAGTACTTTAGAAAATGGGTCCATTATATGGGATCTGGCCTCTTCTGTTTACTTAAAAGCGATTGAGTCTGTTCAAAAATAATTTCTTTCACTTTGCCACAGGGGACGTGGCTGGAATCCTCGGGCTCTTCCGTCGTATGGATTTACTAAACTTAACTAAATTACCTACATTAAAAGCCGACGTACAATACAATGTTAAATATTACTTTCCTTCTCTTAATTATGCAAGGCAAAATAATCTCAGATTTAATTTTGAATAGAATTTATATAAATGTTCCTTTAGACCATCCTGTAATTATCAGCAGCTCCAATGAAGTTATTTTACATCGACTATGAAAACAATGACCCTTTACGCCGCCTCTTTGTTGAATTTAATAATTATTATAATCTCTTGGGTCTCTCTGAAAATTGCGATTCTGTTAAAAGAAAGTTAATACTTCACCTTAATACATAGTTTTTGTTTTTTTTTTTCGTTTAATCTTAAACTGAATACATATTTTTATTGTATATATATTTAGATTATAATTTAGTCTGTAAGGATTATGTAATCTATGGCCTTCAGAATGAATGAAAAAAAAACTTATTTTTTATCGAGAGATGACTTGATAACTTTCTTAAAGTTCTAGTTCGCAAATTTCCCCGTTTGTAAGTCTTTTCGAGCGGTAATGCCATCCACTTTGATTTATCTTCAGGTTGTGTTTTTCTTTGTGAATAGTGTGTCATGCCTATTCACACACACACACATCTCGCATAATCTTCTCCACCAGGATATTGAAAAGAATACACGAGGGCATCTTTAGGTTATATAAAGACTATTTTTGGATATTTAGTAACTTATGCGGTGTTTTAAGAAAGGAAATATATGTATGTGTGAATGATTTCTTTATGCATCTTCTAAATAACATCCAGCATTGTAATGCTATCCAATCTTATTCTTGGTCATGTGGATTTAAAAACAAGCAGCACTGCCGATCGTTAACTAACCACCACCAAGGATATAATAATCATTCTATTTTAACATCCATAGTTATATTTAAATCGGCGCTGTTCTCGATCATATTTTATTCAGATCCCGAGAACGCATATACATGTCACAGTTTAGGCGAAATCAGGCAAGAAATCCGCTTTTTATGGGATTAAGACCCAAAATTAGAAGATCGGTCTATATAACAGCTCTACCTGTATAGTCTGATCTGATTTATATTTGGGTCCGATATCGGGAGGCTTAAAACAACTCACTATTTCAAATTTCAACGAAATCGGGTAATAAATAAAGCTTTTATAAGCTACAGACTCTTAATTGGCATATCGGTCTATATGGAAGCTATATCCAAATATCGTCCGATCTTTACAATATCTGGATCAGTTGGCGGGAGGCTAAAAGCAACTCACTGATTCACATTTCAGCGAAATCGGGTAATAAATGCAGCTTTTGTAGGCTCAAACCCTTAACCGGCAGATCGGTCTATATGGCAATTATATATAAATACTAGCTGACCCGGGTCCGCTCCGCTGCGCCTTCTTTTACTTTATATGGGACAAAAGTTTCCTTTGAATATTTATTTTCGACTATTAAAGAGCTTTTAGTGAAATACCATGTACGAAAATAGAATTTCGCTTGACAAACAGTTTAACAATATAAGTGCCTTTATCTGAGTCCCATATGATCTTTATTGGTCTACGAATTTAAGTTTAGATGTAAAGTGTACTCCATTCTTAAAATACTTTATTTCAGCCCGATATCCTCATGATATCGGATTTAGTGGTGTTTTCGGGGGTGAAGTGGTCCCCCAGACACTTGGCCATAAAAAAAATATGAGCATCGTGCTCTTCTTTCAAATACCATTTATTTAAACCCCATATTGGCATTGGTTTAGAGGAGTTTACACGATGAGGCGAGGTTATCAAATTCTTTTTCTAATCTCAAATACTTTTCATTTAAGCCACTTATTGGCATGGTCGAAAAATTGTTTTCCCTTTGGGGGTGTTTTGGGAAAGGGGTGATGTCCTAAATACATGGTCCTACATTTGGATATCAAATTCGTTTTCTACTCCCAAATACCTTTATTTGAGCCCCATATTGCGATTGTCAGTAAAAAATTGCTGTTTGTGGGGTATTTTGGGAAAGCGGTAGACCCCCAGAAAATTGGTCCAGAAAGTGGGTATCAATACACCAATACCGTTAATTTAAGCTCCACATTGACATGGTCGGTATATATGCTCGATTTATTCTCGATTTAAATATATCAGCAACGAGCTCTATTCTCATATATCTATATATAATTTATTAAAATTGGATATCAAATTCGTTTTCAAATCTCATTTAAACTCTTTATTGCAAAAGACAGCAAATATGTCCGGTTTGGGGTATTGGCCCTAAAAACAATAAATATTTAGTTCCACTCTCTTTAAGAACCAAATTGTCTTGGTGAGCAAATACGTTCAATTAGTTGGTCCCTAATGTTGATATCAGATACGTGGTCTACTCCCAAATACTTTTAATTTGAGCCCCATATTTCCATAGTCAGCAAACATGACCGGCTCGGGGGGTATTTTGGGGGATAGGTGGCCACTCAGTGAGTTGGCCTTGGAAATATATATCGGATTCGTGTAAAATTTTCAAAACCCTCTTATTTGAGCCTCATATTGCAATAGTCAGCAAATACTTCCTGTTTGCGTGGTGTTGTGGGGGTGGGGTGGCCCCATAGACACTTTTCCCGAATATTGATATCAAATTTGTGCTTTACTCCCAAAGACCTTTCATTTGAGTCCCATATTGCTGTGGTCGCAAATTTGCCCCTTTGGGGGATGTTTTTGGTGAGAGACGGCTCCCCAAAGATTTGTTCCCATATTTGCATATCAGATTCGTATTCTACAATCAAATACCTTTTATTTAAGCCCCATATTTCCATGGTCAGCAAATAAGTCCTGTTTGGGGAAGTGGTGGACCCCCAAAAACGTGATCCCACATTTGGATATCAGATTCTTATTCTAGGGTGTTTTGGTGTGTTTTGGGGGTTGGGTTGTGTTGTGGGGGTGGGGTGGCCCCATAGATCGTACCACCCATCTCCGAAATCTGGGGTTTCTGAAAATTAAGGTAAGGGGAGTGTCCGTAAATAGGTAAATATAGTCCGATTTAAACCATATTTGGGTCAGATGTCGGGAGGCCTGAAGCTAATCACAGTTTCAAATTTCAGCAAAATCGGATAAGTAATAAAGCTTTTATTGGCTTCAGACCCTTTATCGGTGGATCGGTCTATATAGCAACTATATCCAAATATGGTCTGATTTGGCCCATTCAAGAACTTAACCAGCGTGCATGAAAAAGACGTATCGTGCCAAATTTCAGCTTAATATCTACATTTTTGAAGGTTGTATAGTGATTACAACAGACGGACGGACAGACACACAGACATCGTTAAATCTTCTTGGAATTATCCGACGATCCGAAATATATATACATTGTAAGGAAATTGATATTTCGACGTATTGCAAACTGAATGACTTAATGAATATACCCCCTACCTATGGGTAGAACACGTAAAAGTGTGCTTAGTTCCACCGGGCCGAATCTTATATACCCTCCACCATGGATCGCAGTCGCCAAGTTCTTGCCCTATATCTTTTAACGTACTTGTCGCGGCTGTTGGGATTCTAACTAAACTTTACGGGCCAAATCGAGTGGTAATTGCGCCTTCTGGAGGCTCAAGAATTTTAATATGAATATCGGCTTATATGGCAGCCATATCAGGTTATGAACCGATTTAAACCATACATGGCACAATGGTTTGAAGTAAAGAAAAAAATGCTTCACGCAAAATAGGATAAGAATAGCTCTCTCTAGAGGCTCAAGAAGTCTAGATCAGAAATCGGTTTATATGCCAGCTATATGAAAACAAGGACCGATATGGCCCTTTTACAATCCTAACCAACCGACATCAATAGGAAGTATTTGTGCAAAATTTCAAGCGCCTAGCTTTATTCTTTCGAAATTTTGCTTGTTTTCGACAGACGGACGGACATGAATAAATCAGCTTGGAATGTCAAGACGATCAAGAATATATATACTTTATTGCGTCTCAGGTCAATATTTTGATGTGTTGCAAACGGAATGACGAAATTAGTATACCCCCCATACTATGGTGGTGTATATAAAAAGAGGTTGACAAGCAAAAATTAAAAATTTATATCATTTGCAAACCCTACTCAATTTAAATGAATGAATATTCCATAGCGCTCTTCAAACTGTCGTCTGCCATAATCCTCGCGAGAGTGCTCCGCCTTGTTGAATCCTTACATAGAATGTCAAGCAGACCACCGCATTCGCATTTATTTCATTCCACATTCGAATGATGTCATTCGCACCTTGCCTCTCCCAAATTGACATGTATTTGTGTAAATGCCCCCGCTGTTGTGATATTCGCATAATACTTCATATCTCTTATGAATCACATACGAGTAATATGCAACGAACTTTATGGACATAATTATGCGCACGGTTTTTCTTGTTTTGTTTGTGCTTTTAATTACACAAAGAAAATGTACCACAGACATGCATATCTGTGTGAGTGGATATGAAAAGGCTGGGAAACGGGGTTACCATAAAAAGGCAAAGAGTCAGAAAGCTGTGCGGATGAATCTTTAACAAGAAAACATGACCATAAAACATTTGCACGCTTATTTAACATTAAGCAAAAAAAAAAAAAAAATATATATATATATATATTACATAAAATTGTGCATGCCGAACAGTTTGAATGTAATCGCCCGCCACTTCTTGTTTAACGACTTGTGTTGGTGCTAACCAAGTAACACCCACCAGTAAGACACTGTTTTTTAAAGGCATATTATTGGGAGTGTCGAGTAAGGCAGCCTCAGTAGGGTTGGCTGTTAATTTTTGAAGAAATTATTCGCCTTAATGGCTGGTGTTGAGTTGTATGTATATAAAAATTGCTTACAATCTGCTTATTGTACTAATAGTTCATTATGAAGTAATCAAAACCCTTCCTATATTAAAAACTAGGCGACAAACATTAGCCTAATAGGTTCGGTTAGGTTCAGATTTAAATAGGGAAATTTGTCCAATATTTGTCCATAGTGGTATGGGGTGGTTTAATATCCGCACCCTCTTTTCAACCTAACCTATTCCGTTTGTAAAAACTCGAAATATTGTTCTGAAACCCCCAAAAGAAAATACAATATATTCTTGATAGTCTTGGCATTCTGAGTCGATCTAGCCACTGCCCTATGTTCGTCTGTTGAAATCACGAGTTCATAACGAGCGAACAAATAACGATATCTGCTTGAAATTTTGCGCAGATAAATTCTATCAATGTAGGTCGTTGGGGGTTGCAAATGGCCCATATTGGTATGGATTTGGATAAAGTCCCCATATATACCGATCCCGAGTTTTGACTCCTTGAGCCCTTAGGTCATCCGATTTTTCTGAAATTTGGCACAACGACTTCTGTTCTGACTCTTAACGCCTGTGTCGAGTATGATCTGGATCTGTTATATCCGCCACATAAACCGAATCCCGGTTTTGATTTCTTGATCCAAAAAAGTCATAATTTTCATTCGCTTTGCCTTTGGCATAAGGACATCCTACATCTGTGAATAGTATGATTTGACTTCAAAATTTCAAGCGGCTATATTTACGCGTTCGACCGCTATCGCGATTTCGACAGACGGACGGACGGCCATGGCTAGATCGATTCCGAACGTCTAGGCGACTAAGAATATATATAAAATATAAGGTCTTAGATGAATATTTCGAGGTATTACAAGCGGAATGACTAGATTAGTATACCCCCATCCAATGGTGGTGGGTATAATAATGTTTAATTTTTAATTGCTTATATCAACAAATATACTTTACTGGTTATAGGAAAAGACTTAAAATTTTTTATATATAGCTGGACCCAAATGAGCTGAGGTTTTAAGGTTGTTAGCTGGATGAACCTTGTCTAAGTAATTGAACCACATAAAATAACTGATGTGTTCAACTTATACATTCAACACGACCACAGTCTGCACTTAAAAAACCAGATTCAAAAGGACGAAAAAGAAGAAAATTAACAACATCAGCAAAATAAAAACAAATCAATAATTCTAGTACGACGAACAATAGCACTATGAACTTTGCGTTTAGTTATGCACATTCGTTGCATATGTGAACTTAGGTTAGAACAATGCAAAAATCCTGGCACAGAGGGATGAAAGGATAAAATTGTACTATCACACATACTCACTCAGGTATGAAGAAAGGTGTGCCTTAAAATGTTAAAACAATCTTGACGAAAATCTCTATCTGCTTGTAAGCATATGTGGAACCAGCATAACTTTTGGTGCAAACTTTACAGTCTCTAAGAAGAAGAAGAAAAAGCAGGAGACAACACTGTAACAATTCGATGGTCAAGGTCTTCAGTATGGAAAATTTCATATAGGACGATGGCATTAGACCAAAAGATCAAAACCTCTAATGGGCTTAGCGTTTTCAGGCCAAATTTTTTGTAGGGCCCTTTTAATATGGCCTAAAACAGTGATGGGCACACTAACACAGTTGAAAATAATAAATTATGTTTGTATGAGGGGCCGTAAATCACGTCTAATCAACAAAGTGCAATATAACAACAAAGCGTGCTAAGTTCGTCAGGGCCGAATCTTGGGGCCACCAACATGAATTCTGCTAAAACTGATTACAAAAGAAATTTAGTTGAAGGGCATAATTTTATTCTAAATACCAAACTTCTGTAAAATCAGCAAAAATTAAAGCTTCTGGCAACCAAACACAGATGATCGAGAGATTGGTTTACGTGAGAGCTATATCAGGTAATAGACTGATTTGGACCGTATTTAGCACAGTTGTTGGAAGTCATAACAGAACGCTACATCAAGATTTCACCCAAATCGGACAAAAATTGCAGCTTCCAGGAGCTTAAGAAGTCAAATCGGAAGAACCGTTTATATGGGAGCTATATCTAAATCTAAACCGATATGGCCCATTTGCAATCCCCAATGACCCACATAAATATGAAATATCTGTGAGTGCAACGGCTGGTGAGGAAAGCAAAACAGACAGGAAATTAGAGGCTCAAGAAATAGAGATGCCTGGTCGGTTTATATGGCAGCAATATCAGGTTATGGACCGATTTGAATCATACTATGCACAGTTGTTGAAAGTCATAACGAAGCACGTCATGCAAAATTTCAGCAAAATCGGATAGGACTTGCGCCTCCTAAAAGCTCAAGAAGTCAAGAACCAAGATCGGTTTATATGACAGCTATGTCACGTTATGCACCGATTTCACCTAAACCAAAAAAAACATACAAAATTTCAGCCAAATCGTACAAATCGTCTTCCAGTGGCTCAAGAAGTTAAGACCCCAGATCGGTTTATATGACAGCTATATCAGTTTATAGACCGATTTCAGCCATACTTAGCACAGTTGTTGTAGTGGCTCAAGAAGTTAAGATCCAAGATTGGATTATACGGCAGCTATATCAAAACATGGATCTATATGGCCCATTTACAATCCCAACCGACTTACACCTATAAGAAGTATTTGTGCAAAATTTCAAGCGGCTAGATGTACTCCTTCGAAAGTTAGCGTGCTTTCGACAGACAAACGGACAGAGGGACAGACAAGGCTAGATCGACATAAAATGTCATGACGATCAAGAATATATATACTTTATGGGGTCTGAGAAGATTATTTCGGGAATGACGGAATTAGTATAATCCCATCCTATGGTGGAGGGTATAAAAAGATGGGTACGAATCCTGCAAATAAAAAAAGAAAATGAAACAAGTAAAAAAAAAATCCCTGGCCGGGCCGAATCTTATATACCCTCCACCATGGGTCGCAATTGTCGAGTTCTTTTTCCGCCATTTCTTTTTAGGCAAAAACGGATATAAGAAAAGATTTTCTCTGCTATTAGAGCCATATCAAGATATGGTCCGGTTTGGACCATAATTAAATTATATGTTGGAGACCTGTGTAAACTGTCAGCCAATTCGAATAAGAATTGCGCCCTCTGGGGGCTCAATAAGTAAAATAGAGAGATAGATTTATATAGACCGATTCAGATGATAATAAACACGTATGTTGATGGTCATGAGTGGATCCGTCGTTCAAAATTTCAGGGAAATCGGTTAACAATTGCGACCTCTAGAGGCTCAAGAAGTCAAGATCCCAGATCGGTTTATAATGCAGCTATATCAAGTTATTAACCGATTTGAACCTTATTTGACACAGTTGTTGAAAGTAAGAATAAAATAAGTGATGTAAAATTTCAGCCAAATCGGATAGGAATAGCGCCTTCTAGAAGCTCAAGAAGTCAAGTCCCCAGATCTGTTTATATGATAGCTATATCAGGTTATAAACCGATTTAAACCATACTTGGCACAGTTGTTGGACATCATAAAATACTTCGTGCAAAAATTCATTCAAATTGGATAAGAATTGCGCCCTCTAGAGGCTCAAGAAGTCAAGACCCAAGATCGGTTTATATGGCAGCTATATCAGGTCATGGACTGATTTGAACCGTACTTGGCACAGTTGTTGGATATCATAACAAAACACGCCGTGCAAAATTTCATTCCAAATGGATAAGAATTGCGCACTCTAGAGGCTCAAGAAGTCAAGACCCAAGATCGGTTTATATAGCAGCTATATCAAAAAGTGGACCTATATTTCCCATCTACAATACCAACCGACCTACACCAATAAGAAGTATTTGTGCAAAATTTCAAGCGGCTAGCTTTACACCTTCGGAAGTTAGCGTGCTTTCGACAGACAAACGGACGGACGGACAGACGGACGGACACGGCTAAATAGACATAAAATGTCATGACGATCAAGAATATATATACTTTAGGGGTCTCAGACGAATATTTCGAGTAGTTACAAACAGAATGACGAAATTAGTACACCCTCCATCCTATTGTGGAGGGTATAAAAAACAAGTAAAAGCGTGCTAAGTTCGGCCGGGCCGAATCTTATATACCCTCCACCATGGATCGCATTTGTCGAGTTCTTTTCCCGGCATCTCTTCTTAGGCAAAAAAAAGGATATAAGAAGAGATTTGCTCTGCTATTAGAGCGATATCAAGATATGGTCCGGTTTGGACCACAATTAAATTATATGTTGGAGACCTGTGTAAAATGTCAGCCAATTCGAATAAGAATTGCGCTCTTTGTGGGCTCAAGAAGTAAAAGAGAGAAATCGATTTATATGGGAGCTGTATCGGCCTATAGACCAATTCAGACCATAATAAACACATATGTTAATGGTCATGAGAGAATCCGTCGTACAAAATTTCAGGCAAATCGGATAATAATTGCGACATCTAGAGGCTCAAGTAGTCAAGATCCCAGATGGGTTTATATGGCAGCTATATCAGGTTATGAACCGACTTGTACTTTATTTGACATAGTTGTTGAAAGTAACAATAAAAAACATCTTGCGAAATTTCAGCCAAATCGGATAGAAATTGAGCCCTCTAGAAGCTCAAGAAATCAAGTCCCCAGATCTGTTTATAAAGGGTGATTTTTTTGAGGTTAGGATTTTCATGCATTAGTATTTGACAGATCACGTGGGATTTCAGACATGGTGTCAAAGAGAAAGATGCTCAGTATGCTTTGACATTTCATCATGAATAGACTAACTAACGAGCAACGCTTGCAAATCATTGAATTTTATTACCAAAATCAGTGTTCGGTTCGAAATGTGTTCAAATTTTGACAAATTTTGTTCAGCGATGAGGCTCATTTCTGGTTGAATGGCTACGTAAATAAGCAAAATTGCCGCATTTGGAGTGAAGAGCAACCAGAAGCCGTTCAAGAACTGCCCATGCATCCCGAAAAATGCACTGTTTGGTGTGGTTTGTACGCTGGTGGAATCATTGGACCCTATTTTTTCAAAGATGCTGTTGGACGCAACGTTACGGTGAATGAACACATATCGAACCGAACACTGATTTTGGTAATAAAATTCAATGATTTGCAAGCGTTGCTCGTTAGTAAGTCTATTCATGATGAAATGTCAAAGCGTACTGAGAATCTTTCTCTTTGACACCATGTCTGAAATCCCACGTGATCTGTCAAATACTAATGCATGAAAATCCTAACCTCAAAAAAATCACCCTTTATGACAGCTATATCAGGTTGTGAACCGATTTGAACCATTTTTGGCACAGTTGTTAGATATCATAACAAAATACTACGTGCCAAAATTCATTCAAATTGGATAAGAATTGCGCCCTCTAAAGGCTCAAAAAGTCAAGACCCAAGATCGGTTTATATGACAGCTATATAAGGTTATGGACCGATTTAAACCATACTTGGCACAGTTGTTGGATATCGTAACAAAACACGTCGTGCAAAATTTCATTCCAATCGGATAAGAATTGCGCACTCTAGAGGCTCAAGAAGTCAAGACCAAAGATCGGTTTATATGGCAGCTATATCAGGTTATAAACCGATTTGAACCATATTTGGCACAGTTGTTGGATATCATAACAAAACACGTCGTGCAAAATTCATCCCAATCGGATAAGAATTGCGCACTCTAGAGGCTCAAGAAGTCAAGACCCAAGATCGGTTTATATGGCAGCTATATCAGGTTATGAACCGATCTGAACCATACTTGACACAGTTGTTGGATATCATAACAAAACACGTCGTGCAAAATTTCATTCTAATCGGATAAGAATTGCGCACTCTTGAGGCTCAAGAAGTCAAGACCCAAGATCGATTTATATGGCAGCTATATCAGGTTATGGACCGATTTGAACCATACTTGGCACAGATGTTGGATATCATAACAAAACACGTCGTGCAAAATTTCATTCCAATCGGATAAGAATTGCGCACTCTAGAGGCTCAAGAAGTCAAGACCCAAGATCGGTTTATATGGCAGCTATATCAGGTTATGAACCGATTTGAACCATACTTGGCACAGTTGTTGGATATCGTAACAAAACACGTCGTGCAAAATTTCATTCCAATCGGATAAGAATTGCGCACTCTAGAGGCTCAAGAAGACAAGACCCAAGATCGGTTTATATGGCAGCTATATCAGGTTATGAACCGATTTGAATCATACTTGGCACAGTTGTTGAATATCACAACAAAACACGTCGTGCAAATTTTCATTCCAATCGAATAAGAATTGCGCACTCTAGAGGCTCAAGAAGTCAAGACCCAAGATCGGTTTATATGGCAGCTATATCAAAACATGGACCGATATGGCCCATTTACAATACCAACCGACCTACACTAATAAGAAGTATTTGTGCAAAATTTCAAGCGGCTAGCTTTACTCCTTCGGAAGTTGGCGTGCTTTCGACAGACAGACGGACGGACGGACGGACAGACGGACGGACATGGCTAGATCGACATAAAATTTCACGACGATCAAGAATATATATACTTTATGGGGTCTCAGACGAATATTTCGAGTAGTTACAATCAGAATGACGAAATTAGTATACCCCCCATCTTATGGTGGAGGGTATAAAAACAAGTAAGAGCGTGCTAAGTTCGGCCGGGCCGAATCTTATATGTTCTTCTATATGGATCGCATTTGTCGAGTTCTTTGCGAGGTATCTTTTTTAGGTAAACAAGGAATAATGAAAAAGAATTTTATGCTATTGGAGGTATATCAAGTTATAGTCCGATTCGGACCATAAGTTGAAGACCATAGTAGAATAATATTTCAGTCCACTCGGATAAGAATTCCGTCTTGTAGGGGCTCAAGAAGCATATTCAGGAGATCGGTTTATATGGGAGCTGCATCAGGCTATAAATTGAAGGCCGTTGTACAAAATTTCAGCCAGTTCGGATAAGAATTGCGTCCTGTAGAGGCTTTAGAAGCCTAGATCCCAGACCGGCTTGTATGGTAGCTATATCAGGTTATGTATTGATTTGAACTATAGTTATTGTTCGAAGTCATAACAAAATACTTCATGCTAAATGTAAATCAAATCGGATAAGAATTGCGCCTCTAGTGGTTCAAGAAGTCAAGATCCAAGATCGGTTTATATGGCAGCTATATCAGGTTATAGACCTATTTGATCCATATTTGGCACAGTTTGTTGAAAGTCATAACAAACAACATCATGCTAAATTTCAGCCAAATCGGATAAGAACTGCGCCCTTCAGTGGTTCAAGAAGTCAAGATCCAAGATCGGTTTATATGGCAGCTATATCAGGCTTTAGACCGATTTAAACCATATTTAGCACAGTTATTGAAAGTCGTAACAAAGCACTTCATGCAAAATTTCAGCCAAATCGGATGAGAACTGCGTCCTCTAGAAATCAAAACCCCACATCGGTTTATATGGCAGCTATATCAGGTTATGGACCGATTTAAACCATACATTGCACAGTAGTTGGGAATGATACCAAAACACCACGTGCAAAATCTCAGGCAAATCGGATAAGAATTGCGGCCTCTAGGTGCTTAAGAAGCACAAGAAACATGATCGGTTTATATCAAAACATGAACCGATTTGGCCCATTTACAATCCCAGCCGACTTACACTGATGGGAGGTATTAGTGCAACATGTTAAGCGGCTAGCAATACTCCTTGGAAAGTTGGCGTGCTTTCGACAGACGGACGGACGGACATGGGTAGAACGACTTAAAATGTCATGACGTTCAAGATTATATATACTTTATGGGGTCTTTGATGCATATTTCCAGGTGTTACAAGCAGAATGACGAAATTAGTATACCCCCATCCTATGGTGAGGGGTTTAAAAATTTGGGCTAGACGCCTCTGCGGCTGCATCATCTTAACTTTTTGAAATATGCACTTCATTCATTCGAAGTCAAGATACACCCATGAGACCTAGAAGTTTAGATTAAAAGCATAAATTAATTTTTGTTCTGTGCGGAGCGCGGTTGGGTGGGCTATTTGAAAAGTTAATAAAGAAGTATCCCCGCTGTTCTTTAACGGAATGCTAATGGGCAAATTTTGCAATTTTTCACTTGAGGCGTAACCACAGATTCAATTTCCCTTGGAATTCCTCTATAATTCTCTGAAATATATTTGTTGTCGGCACATAGAAGAAGTGCTTTTCATCGATCCAGCTATCCCGTTGGGTTATCTGGGACAGTCGATACTCTTGATACTCACTAAAAACTAACTTTAATATATTTTTTTTTAACATAATGGTATTTTTAACCGATCTTCAAAATCGGGACAACATTAAGTTGAACTCATATAACCAATAAGATCTAATCGGCCTGCAATTGTGTTTTGGCAAGCAATACATTTGAGTTCTCACTTTATGTCCTAATGTCACCGCCGATGGATCAGTCAGCTCCTGGACACTGTAGCGACCACAAATTTCCACAAAAAAATATCGGTTGATAAATACAATGTTCATAGCTCTTTAAGTGTATATATGGAAGCTATAGAAAAATGTGAAACTCTTTCCACGAACTTCGGTAAACGTTGTGGTAGTCTTAGAGGAAACTATTGGGTAAAATTTTTATAAGATCAGACCGTTAGTAAAGATCGTGCTATGCATATGTATGCCTATTTAAATTAAAATCGAACTTTTCCTCTAGGCATCAAAAGTCAACTGTGTTACGTTTGAAGAAAATACTTTAAAAATATTATCAACATTACATGAACCAGTTCATGGAATTTAGATCTTATTTTTAACGAATGATTCCCATTCCATCGATGTACTTAGCAAAGTTTATCTATTCGCCATTATACCAGTATACGTAGGGCGTTAGAAACAGATGCTCTTACTCATAACGCTCAGTAGCACAGCAGCCAGTTAAGCAGTCACAAGGGTAAAGTGAACCGCATTACTTACTTACTTTAATTGACTATGGCAGAACATTTGTTCCACTAGCCGAACGAAGAATAGCGTTCCAAGCGCCTCGATCTTCTGCACTCATTCTAAAACCTCTGACACCAAGTTTCGATGTGTCTCCCACCACTTGATCTTTTCATCGGGCTTTTGGTCTTCCCGGTTTGCGTGTACCACCGTGTTTGCCTTCTTTGCTGGAGTTTCTTCAACCATTCTGACAACATGACCTAGCCAACGCAGCCGTTGTATTTTGATGCGTGTAACTATGCTATCGTCGTCATATAGCTCATACAGCTCGTGGTTCATACGTCGCCTATATTCTCCGTTAACGCAAACTGGTTCATATATTTTACGAACAATCTTTCTCACATTTACTCCAAGCACTGCCTCATCTGCTTTCACAAGTACCCATGCTTCAGAACCATATAACAGCATGGTTAGTATCAGTGTCTTGTATAGTGTAATCTTCGTCTGTCGAAAGGTGGCCTTATTTGTAAACTGTTAACTTAGTCCAAAGTAGCATCTGTTTGCCAGTATTATTCTTCGCTTTATCTCAAAACTGCTGTCGTTCGTTTCGGTTACGGTTACTGACTATCTCAAAGTTGTGGTTCCCAACTTTCTCCATACCCTTTATCTGCTCGGTTGTACAAGGTGTTTTGGGAGTTGAAAACATCCATTGCGTCTTAACTCCATTTACTGTCAGACCCAGTTTCACTGATTCTCTTTCGATTCTTTCAAAGGCAGCAGTTACAACTTCCGGTGACCGACCTATGATACTGATGTCGTCGGCATAGGCGAGTAGCATTTTTATACCCTCCACCATAGGTTGGGGGGTATACTAACTTCGTCATTCTGTTTGTAACTACTCGAAATATTCGTCTGAGACCCCATAAAATATATATATTCTTGATCGTCGCGACATTTTATGTCGATCTAGCCATGTCCGTCCGTCCATCTGTCTCTCGAAAGCACGCTATCTTCCGAAGGAGTAAAGCTAGCCGCTTGAAATTTTGCACAAATACTTTTTATTAGTGTAGGTCGGTTGGTATGGTAAATGGGCCATATCGGTCCATGTTTTGATATAGCTGCCATATAAACCGATCTGGGATTTTGACTTCTTGAGCCCCTATAGTGCGCAATTCTTATCATGTTATGATATCCAACAAGTGTGCCAAGTATGGTTCGAATCGGTTCATAACCTGATATAGCTGTCATATAAACCGATCTTGGGTCTTAATTTCTTGAGTCTCTAGAGGGCGCAATTCTTATCCGATTTAAATGAATTTTTGCACGAAGTATTTTGTTATGATATTCAACAACTGTGCCAAGTACGGTTCAAATCGGTCCATATCCTGATATAGCTGTCATGTAAACAGATCTGGGGACTTGACTTCTTGAGTTTCTAGACGGCGCAATTCCTATCCGATTTGCCTGAAATGTTCCATGACGTATTTAATTTTTACTTTCAACAACTGTGTCAAATAAGATTTAAATCAGTTCATAACCTGATATAGCTGCCATATAAACCGATGTGGGATATTAACTTCTTGACCCTCTAGATGTCGCAATTATTATCCGATTTGCCTGAAATTTTATACGACGGATCCTCTCATCAACATACGTGTTTATTATGGTTTGAATCGGTCTATAGTCCGATGCAGCTCCCATATAAATCGATCTCTCTATTTTACTTCTTGAGCCCCCAAAGGGCGCAATTCTTATTCGAATTAGCTGACATTAGCCGATTAATGCGATCCATGATGGAGGGTATATAAGATTCGGCCCGGCCGAACTTAGCACGCTTTTACTTGTTTCTCTTGTGATTAGTGTGCCATATCTATTCACATCTGCTTCTCGTATAATCTTCTCCAGCAGGATATTAAAGAGATCACACGATAGGCTGTCTCCTTGTCTGAAACCTCGTTTGGTATTAGATGGTTCGGAGAGATTCTTTCCTATTCTTACTGAGGAACGCGTATCAACAAGTGTCATCCTGCAGAGTATTATAAATTTTGCAGAGATACCAAACTCAGACATGGCTTGAAATGCCTTTGAACGTAAAGGAGTATCGAAAGCGGCTTTGTAGTCAACAAAGAGATGGTAGGTGTTGATTTGTCCTTGTCGGGTCTTTTCCAGGATTTGACACAGTGTGAATATCTGGTCCAGGGTGGATTTACCAGGTCTAAAGCCGCATTGATAGGGCCCAATTATCTCATTGACTTTAGGTTTTAATCTTTCGCACAGTACGCTCGAGAGTATCTTGTATGCGATGGGGAGGAAACTTTTTCCTCTGTAGTTAGAACATTCCTTCTTGTCTGATTTCTTGTGTACGGGAAATAGTATGCTGAGGTTTCAATCATCAGGTATGCGTTCTTCTAGCCAGATTGCGCAGATAAGCTGATGTATACGCATTATCAGCGTGTCGCCTCCGGTCTCATATAGTTCAGCGGCTAACCCGTCGGCTCCTGCTGCCTTGTTGTTCTTTAGTCTGGTCACTGCTAATTGGACCTCATTGTGACTAGGAGGTAAACATTCTATACCACAATCTTTGATTGGTATAGATAGCCGCCAACATCGGACACTAGCAGTTGAGTGAAATGTTAGTTAGTAGTAGTGTCAGTTACTAGATTTCCTTCTTTGTCGCTGCAGGAGGATGTGCCTGCACCAAAGCCATCGGTTCGATGTTTAGTTCTTTGGTAAAATATCCGGATTTCATTCTGACTCCTGCACATCTCATTCGCTCACGTTCATGCCTTTCCATTTTCTATTTGTTTCTGCGGAATAGACGTTTCTCCTCTCTCCTTTTCTCCCGATACCTCTCCTTCATCTGGCGCGTTGCTACTAAAGTGAACCGTGAACCGCATTACAACCCAATAAACGATAATTCTGTACTAGCTTATTAAGTCTAGCACCGAAGATATTAAGAGTCACTGATTTGGCAGCATTCATAGAATTTTACTCTTAAAAGTTTGTTGGGTTTAAAAGGACGGTCCAAATGTGCATATATGTAATATCCTTATGTGTTTTAGGTTCATGTTTCAGTATAAATTCATGAGAAGAATGTAGGAATGAAGGAAAACGACACCGGTGCCGTATTATGCGCAGTAATAAGATGTCTCGTTGCATTTTAAAGTTTTTTCGTACTTTACAAATTCATTGTTGGCACTTTCAATGAAAACATCCTTGGTGTTTGTTTGTGTGTGGGTATGTCTTCAGCTCACAAGGAACAGGAATACTGCAAACATTTAAAATGTTTTCACCTGTGACCTCAATTCAAGAAATTTTACTGCTGTTTATTTTGCCTGTTGTTATCGCTGTTGGTCTATAAAGATGGGAGGAAGGCTTATACATACAATATATCCACTAGGGTGATGACTTTTTACAACCTCATATCCCTGCATGATATTTTGATGTTCTTGTTTAAGATTAGATCAAATCTGACATATAAGGTGATTCGTAAAAGAAATCACGCGCACAAAATGATTTAAAAAATTTCACAAAAATTTAATTTCAAAGTGGTTGGCGCGTGACTTTTTTTAATATTTTAACGGAATAAGTGTTATTTTAGAGTTTAGTAAACAAAATATAATTCATTCGTGGAAAAACATTTTGAGAAAAAAACGTAAAAGCGTGCTAAGTTCGGCCGGGCCGAATCTTATGTACCCTCCACCATGGATCGCATTTGTCGAGTTCTTTTCCCGGCATCTCTTCTTAGGCAAAAAAGGATATAAGAAAAGATTTGCTCTGCTATTAGAGCGATATCAAGATGTGGTCCGGTTTGGACCACAATTAAATTATATGTTGGAGACCTGTGTAAAATGTCAGCCAATTCGAATAAGAATTGCGCCCTTTGTGGGCTCAAGAAGTAAAATAGAGAGATCGATTTATATGGGAGCTGCATCGGGCTATATACCAATTCAGACCATAATAAACACGTATGTTAATGGTCATGAGAGAATCCGTCGTACAAAATTTCAGGCAAATTTCAGTCAAGATCCCAGATCGGTTTATATGGCAGCTATATCAGGTTATGAACCGATTTGAACCATATTTGGCACAGTTGTTGGATATCATAACAAAATACTACGTGCCAAAATTCATTCAAATTGGATAAGAATTGCGCCCTCTAGGGGCTCAAGAAGCCAAGACCCAAGATCGGATTATATGGAAGCTATATCAAAACATGGACCGATATGGCCCATTTACAATACCAACCGACCTACGCTCCTTCGGAAGTTAGCGTGCTTTCGACAGACAGGCGGACGGACGGACATGGCTAGATCGACATAAAATGTCACGACGATCAAGAATATATATACTTTATGGGGTCTCAGACGAATATTTCGAGTAGTTACAATCAGAATGACGAAATTAGTATACCCCCCATCTTATGGTGGAGGGTATAACAAGTAAAAGCGTGCTAAGTTCGGCCGGGCCGAATCTTATATACCCTCCACCATGGATCGCATTTGTCGATTTTTTTTCCCCGGCATCTCTTCTTAGGCAAAACGGGATATAAGAAAAGATTTGCTCTGCTATTAGAGCGATATCAAGATATGATCCGGTTTGGACCATAATTAAATTATATGTTGAAGGCCTGTGTAAAATGTCAGCCAATTGGAATAAGAATTGCGCCCTTTGGGGGCTCAAGAAGTAAAATAGAGAGATCGATTTATATGGGAGCTGTATCGGGCTATAGACCGATTCAGACCATAATAAACACGTATATTGATGGTCATGAGAGAATCCGTCTTACAAAATTTCATTCCAATCGGATAAGAATTGCACACTCTAGAGGCTCTAGAAGTCAAGACGCAAGATCGGTTTATATGACAGCTATATCAGGTTATGAACCGATTTGAACCATACTTGGCACAGTTGTTGGATATTATAACAAAACACGTAGTGCCAAAATTCATTCAAATCGGATAAGAATTGCGCCCTCTAGAGGCTAAAGAAGTCAAGACCCAAGAACGGTTTATATGACAGCTATATCAAAACATGGACCGATATGGCCCATTTGCAATACAAATCGACCTACACTAATAAGAAGTATTTGTGCAAAATTTCAAGCGGCTAGCTTTACTCCTTCGGAAGTTAGCGTGCTTTCGACAGACAGACGGACGGACGGACATGGCTAGATCGACATAAAATGTCACGACGATCAAGAATATATATACTTTAGGGGTCTCAGACGAATATTTTGAGTAGTTACAAACAGAATGACGAAATTAGTATACCCCCCATCTTATGGTGGAGGGTATAAAAAGCAAGTAAGACCGTGCTAAGTTCGGCCGGGACGAATCTTATCGATCGCATTTGTCGAGTTCCTTGCGCGGTATCTCTTTTTATGCAAACAAAGAGTAATGAATAAGAACTGTTATGCTAATGGAACTATATCAAGATATAGTTCGATTCGGATGATAAATTAATTGAATATTGGAGACCATAGTATAAATCATTGTGTAATATTTCAGTCCATTCGGAAATTTGTGTCCTCTAGTGGCTCAAGAAGCATAATCGGGAGATTGGTTAATATGGGAGCAGTATCAGGCTATAAATCGATTTAAACCATATTTTATGTCGAAGGTCATGGGAGAGGCCGCAGTACAAAATTTAATCCAATTCGGATAAGAATCGCGCCCACTAGAGGTTTTCGAAGTCAAGATCCCAGATCGGTTTATATGGCAGCTATATAAGATTATGTACAGATTTGAACCATACTATACATAGTTTTTGAAAGTCATAACAAAACAACTAATGTACAATTACAACCAAATCGCATGAATATTGAGCCCTCTTGTGGGTGAAGAAGTTCAGATCCAAGATCGGTTTATATGCCAGCTTTATCAAAACATTGACCGATATGGCCCATTTACAATCCCAACCGACTTGATAAGAAGTTTTTGTGCAAATTTCCAAGCGCCTAGCTTTACACCATCAAAAGTTAGCGTGCTTTCAACAGACGGACGGACGGACAGACATGGCTAGATCGACTTAAAATGTCATGACGATTATGGGTTTTAGACGAATATTTCGAGGGATTACAAACCGAATGACGAAATTAATATAACTCCGAAACGTAGTGAAGGCAAATAATCCTTGTTGAATGCTCATTAGGGTATGCATTTTATACAACATAGTTTCAGTGTATCATATTTCGATTAGCTTTTGTTTACTATTAGAGAAAATCTTAAATAAAAGGCGATTCGATAAAAAAAACCCACGATAAAGACCCCAAAAACGATTAAAACAAATTTACAAACATTTAATTTCAAACCGCTTTGTGCGCAACCGTTTTCAATATGTAAATGGAATAAATTTTATTTTAGTCATAAATAGGCAAAAGTTCATTCATTCGTGCAACAGGAAGTAATTTTTTAGCAAAAAAGATATCACCCTAATATCCATGCACGCATCAAGAGTGTTGTTTTTTTCTGAAAACTTTTATAATAGTTTTCTTTTACTTTTGGGATGATTCTGTACAAATGCAAATGGTACCAGGAGACATAATTAAATAAAACAAGTAAAAGTGTGCAAAGTTCGGCCGGGCTGAAACTTATGTACCCTTCACCATGAATCACATCTGTCAAGTTTTTTGCCCGTATCTCTTTATAGGCAAACAAATGATAACGGATAAAAATTGCTTTGGTTATAAACAGATTCAAACCATACTTGGCACGTACATTGAAGGTCATAGCGGAATTCATTGTGTAAAATATCAGTCAAATCGTAGGATTACGCCCGCCAGACGTTCAATAAGTAAAGTCAGGAGATCGCTTAATATGGGAGCTGTATAAGCTTATGGACCTATGGACCGATTTAGACGATTGGTTAAGAATTACGCCCTTTAAAGGCTCAACAAGGGAGATCGGTTTATATGGAAGCTATATCAGGTTATGAACCAATTCAGACCACATTTGGCACATATGTTTACGGTCTCAGAAAATTTCAATCAAATCGGGCAATTAATGCGCTTTCTAGAGTCTCAAGAATTCAAATCGGGAGATCCGTTTATATAGCAGCTATATCAAATTATAGGCCGATTTGAACCATACTTGGCACAGATGTTAGAAACTATAACAAAACTCAATTCAAATTTCAGCCAAATCGGGTAAGAATTGCGGTTTCTAGGAGCTAAAGAATTCAAATCGGGAGATCGGCTTATATGGCAGCTATATCAAAACATGGACTGATTTGACCAATTAACAACCCCAACCGACCTACACTTATAGGAAGTTTTTGTACATAACTTCAAGCGCCAAGGTTTACTCCTTCTAAAGTAAGTATTCTTTCCACAGACGTACGGACATGGCTAGATCGACTTAAAATGTCATGTCGATCAAGAATATATATACTTTATGTGGTCTTACACAATTATTTCGAGGTGTTACAAACGGAATGACGAAACTGATATACCTACATCCTATGGTGGAGGGTATAAAAATAGCATTATAGGGAGAATAAAAGGATGCGCTTAAGGTTATTTGATCGAATACTAACATTTAGATTATTTTTAGGTTATATCAAGTAAAATCGTGCTAAGTTCGTCCTACCCGATTCTCATATACCCTCCACTATGGATCGCATATGACAATTTCTTTGACTTGTATCTCTTTATAGGCAAACAAAGGATAATAAATATGAATTGCTAACTTATTGGAGCTATATTATTTAGATGATGGACACATTCGGACAATACTCGGTTTGATTGATGGATATAATAGCAGAAGTCATTGAGCAAAATTTCAGCCAAATCGAGTAAAAATTGCGCCCTTTAGGGGCTCAAGAAGTAATATAGGGAGATCAGTTTATATGGGACCTAAAGCAGGTTATAAATAGGTTCATCGATTCAGTCATAAGAGAAGTCACTGTGCAAAGTTTCAGCCAAAACGGAAAACAATTGCGCCCTATTGAGGCCCCAGATATCAAGACCCGAGATCGGTTTCCATAGGAGCTATATCAGGTTTTTAACCGATTAAGATCATATACAAATAGAGTCTCAAGAAGTCAAGATCCTAGATCGGTTTATATGGCAGCTATATCAGGTTATGAACCCATTTGGAACATACTTAGATAAATTGTTGGAAGTCATAACAGAACACCTCATACGAAATATTAGACAAACATTTACATTATAGGACTTAAATTTTTTTCGTACAAAACCAAATTTCGTGATTTTTATCTTGTATCGAAACAACTCATTGAGATGAGCAAAATGAAGTAAAAGCGTGTAAAATCCGCCTGGCCGAATTAAATATACCCTCTTGCATGGATCGCATTAGTAAAGTTTGACGGTATCTCTTTAAAGGCAAACAAATGATAATGAATAATAATTGTTATGCTATTGGAGTTATGCCAGGTTATAAAACGATTCACGCCATACTTGACTTGAATGTTAGAGACAATAGTAGATTCCATTGTTCAAAAGTTCAACCAAATTGGTAAGAGTTGCGCTCCACAGCGATTTAAGAAATAAAACGGGGATATGGGTTTGCATGAGAGCTATATAAGGTTATGGAACGATTCTGGCTATATTTCGCACGTATATTAGATGGGAAAGAAGAATTCATTGGGCAAACTTTCAAAATTTAAATTAGAAAAGAATTACGCCCTCTACACTCATAGAAAAAAGTTAGCTGAAAATAGAAAACACTGCCTGCTCAATATTAGTTGTAAATTTTGTTGCTATTGTAGCAGGAGTTCTACTATTGCAGCAGCAGTGCTGCAATTTCAGAGACTGTTGCTAAATTATGAAAGGCATGTTAGCAGAAACAAGCAAAAAGGCATTAAATTCGGCCGAGCTGAACTTTGGATACTCACCATCTATATATGTAAACCACCTTTCGTCATGTCAAATCTGAACCGATCTCGGTCAAATTGCAGAAAGATGTCAAAGACCCTAATACAACTTGCTATCAAACTTTTCGGGGATATCGAACAAAAAATGCACCTTTTATGGGCAAAAAACTTTAAATCGAGAGATCGGTCTATATGGCAGCTATATACAAATTTGGAGCGATCTAGGTCAAATTGAACAAGTAAAAAAGCGTTAAGTTCGGCCGGGCCGAACTTTGGATACCTACCACCTCGGGTATATATGTAAACCACCTTTCATTAAAATCCGATGAAAATTGCATACCTTATGTCCCCTAACAGTCATATCGAAATATGTTCCGATTTGGACCAAATACTAATAAGTACAGTAGCTATATCTAAAAATAAACCGATCTGAACCTGAGTCATTGTGTCAAATTTCAGTGAAATCGCCTTTTATGGGGCCAAGACTTTAAATCGAGATATCGGTCTATATGGCAGCTATATTCAAATATTGACCGATCTGGGCTAAATTGCAGAAGTATGTCGAGGGGCTTAACACGACTCACTGTCTCAAATTTCGGCGGCATCGGACAGTAAATGCGCCTTTTATGGCCCCAAAACCTCAAACCGAGAGATCGGGCTATATGGCAGCTATATCCAAATCTGGACCGATCTGTGCCATATTGCAAATGCATATCATAACTCACTGTACCTACTTTCGTCAAAATCGGATAATAAATGTGGCTTTTATGGGCCTAAGACCCAAAATCGGAGGATCGGTCTATATGGCAGCTATAACCAAATCTAGGCCGATCTGCGCCAAATTAGCGAAGGACGTCGAAGGGCCTCAAGCAACACTTTTTCCCAAATGTCAGCCAAATCGGATGATAAATGTGGCTTTTATGGGCCTAACACACAAAATCGGAGGATCGGTCTATATGGCAGCTATATCCAAATCTGGACCTATCTGGGCTAAATTGACGAAGGATGTCAAAGGGCTTAACGCAACTCACTGTCCCAAATTTCAGTAAAATCGGAAAATAAATATGGCTTTTATGGGCCCAAGACCCTAAAACGGCAGATCGATCTATATGGCAGCTATATCCAAATCGAGACCGATCTGAGCAAAATCGGATAATAAATGTGGCTTTATGGGACTAAGTTCCCAAATCGGCGGATCGGTCTATATGGTGGCTATATCAAGATATAGTCCGATATAGCCCATCTTCGAAAATAACTGCTTATGGTCAAAAAATGAATCTGTGCAAAGCTTTAGCTCAATATCTATATTTTTAAAGACTGTAGCGTCATTTCAATAGACAGACGGACGGACATGTCTAGATCGTCTTAGATTTTTACGCTGATCAAGAATATATATACTTTATAGGGTCGGAAATGTATATTTCGATGTGTTGCAAACGGAATGAAAAAAAAAAAAAACAGAAAACTATTTTAAAATTTCAGCCAAATCGTAAAAAATTGCAGCTTCCAGGGGCTAAAGAAGGCAAATCGGAAGATCGATTTATATGGGAGCTATATCTAAATCGAAACCGACGGACGGGCATGGCTAGATCGACTCAGAAAAATCCGCAATTACTTTTTGGGCAACCCAATATATATATATATATATGTATATATATATATATATTGGGTTGCCCAAAAAGTAATTGCGGATTTTTTAAAAGAAAGTAAATGCATTTTTAATAAAACTTAGAATGAACTTTAATCAAATATATGAAAAATCCGCAATTACTTTTTGGGCAACCCAATATATATGCTTTATGAAGTCTTCAACAAATATTTAGGCGTTACAAATGGAATGACTAGTAGAATGACAAGTATTTAAAATCGTGCTAAGTTCGGCCGGGCAAAATCTTGGGAACCCACCACCATGAATTCAGCTAAAAACTTATTAAAGCTTCTAGGAACCGAACGAGGATGATCGAGAGACCGGTTAACATGGGAGCTATATCAGGTTATAGACTTGTTTTGGCCGTATTTGGCACAGTTGTTGGAAGTTGTAACAAAACATCGCATCCAATATGTCAACCGTATCGGACAAAAATTGCGGCTTATAAGGGCTCAACAAGTCAAATCGGGCTATGGGTTTATATCAGGTTATGGACCGATTTGAGCCCTACTTAACACAGTTGTTGGAAGTCATAACAAAACACCACATGCAAATTTTCAGCCAAATCGGAGAAAAATTGTGCCTTGTAAGGGGTAGAGAAGTCAAATGGGCCGATCGGGAGCTATATCAGGTTAAAGACCGATTTAAACCGAATTTAGCACAGTTGGTGGCAGTCATAAAAGAACACTATGTGCAAGACAAATCGGAAAAAAAACTGCGGCTTCCAGGGGTTCAAGACCTCAAATCGGTAGATCGGTTTATGTGGGAGCTACATCGGGTTCTTCAGAGATTTGGACTGTACTTGGCGCAGTGGTTGTAAGTCATAGCAAAACACCACATGCAAAGTTTCAGCCAAATCGGACAAAAATTGTGGCTTTCAGGGGCTCAAGAAAACAAACCCTCCAGGTTCGCTTTATATGAGAGCTATATCTAAATCTGCACCGATATGACCCTTTGCAATCCCCAAGGACCTACATCGATATTAAGTATCTGTGCGAAATTTCAAGCCGCTAGCTATACGCGTTCGACCTCTGATTTCGACAGACGGATGAACTGACGGACGGACGGAAAAGGCTAGATCGACTCAGGACGTCGCAACAATCAAGAATATATATACTTTTTGGGGTCTTAGACGAATATTTCGAGGTGTTACATGCGGAATGACAAGATTAGTACACCCCTATCCTATGGTGGTGGGTATAAAATAGCATTACATTTTATTCAGCAGACTTTGTTTGCTTATTTAGCTGACTGAAATGTCAGCTAATACAGCAGCCCTATGTTTGCTGAAACAGCAGTAATATTTGCTTTCCCATTTTCAACAGACAAAAACTGCTATTTTAGGAAATATTTTGGCTTTTTATACCCACCATCGAAAGATCGGGGTACATTCATTTTGTCATTCCGTTTGCAACACATCGAAATGTCCATTTCCGACCCTATCAAGTATATATTCTCGATCACCGTAAATGTCTAAGACGATCTAGCCATGTCCGTCCGTCTGTCCGACTGCTGGTAGAAATCACGCAACAGTCTTTAAAAATAAAGATATTTAGCTGAAACTTTAGACCGATCCACTGATTTAAGGTCTTAAGCCACATTTATTATCCGATTTTGCTGAAATTTGCGACAATGAGTTTTCTTAGGCCCTTGACATCCTTCTTCAATTTGGCTTTGATCGCTCCAGATTTGGATACAGCTGCCATATAGAATGATCTGGCGATTTAAGTTCTTGGGCCCATAAAAGGCGCACTTACTGTCCCATTTTGCCAAAATTTGGGACAGTATGTTGCGTTAAGCCCTTCGAAATCTTTCTGCAATTTGGTGAAGAAGTTAGGCCCCCCGATATCCTTCTTTAATTTGGCCCAGATCGGTCCGGATTTGAATATAGCGGCCATATAGACCGATCTCTTGATTTAAATTTGTTGGCCCATAAAAGGCGCATCTATTGTCTGATGTCGCCGAAATTCGGGACAGTAAGTTGTGTTGCGCCCTTCGATATTCTTCTTCAATTTGGCTCAGATCGGTCCAGTTTTGGATACAGCTGCCATTTAGGCCGATCTCTCGATTTAAAGTTTAGGAGCCATAAAAGGGACACTTATTGTCCGATTTTGGGACAGTGACCTATCTTAGGCTCTTCGAAATTTTGCTGCAACTTGGCCCAGTCGGTCCAGATTTGGATATAGCTGCCTTATAGACCGATATCTTGATATAAAGTCTTGGCTCCATAAAAGGCGCATTAATAATCCGATTTCGCAGAAATTTTACATAGTGGCTTATGTTAGGCTTTTCGAAATCCGTGTCTTATACGCTTCACATCGGTCTATATTGGATATAGCTACCAAAAAGACCAATATTTTGTTCTACAAAATTGAACTATGAGTTTTTCTTATTAGACCACTCAATGTGCGTGCCGAAATTGGTCCAAATCGGACTATATATCGATATAGCTACTATGGGAGCATAAAATATAAATTTTTCAATGGATTATGACAAAAGATATTTACATATATAACTGAGGTGTGTATATCCACCAGGTGGAAGTGTGTATCCAATGGGAGCTTATATGGGAGCTATTTCAGGCTAAAACCCGATACAGACCATATGCAACACCTATGTTAGAGGTCGTAGATACAGTGATTGTGGCAATTTTTCGCAAAACCGGATAAGAATTACGGTCTCTAGAGGCTCAAGAAATACAATCGGGAGATCGGTTGATATGGGAGCTATACCTATTCGAACCATACTGGGTACATCCTTAAATATCATAGAAGACGTAAAAGTACAAAATTTCATCCAAATCCGATAAGAATTGCGCCCTCTAAAGGCTTAAGAAGTCATATCGGGAGGTCGGTTTATATTTAGTTACAAAAAGTATGATATTGAAGGCCACCGTAGAGCAGAGGTTAGCAAGTCAGCCTATGTCGCTGAACGCTTAGGGTACGAATCCTGGCAGGAACATCAGAAAATTTTTCAGCGGTGGTGATCACATTTGTGAGGTACATTTGTGAGGTACTTTGCCATGTAAAAACTTCTCGCCAAAGAGGTGTCGCTCTACGGCACGCCGTTCGGACTCGGATATAAAAAATTGAATCGGACAGCACTCATTAATAGTGCTGTCCGATTCAAGTTTGCCCCAGTTCCTTTATGTTCATGGGCAAATTTGCAATGATTTTGTGGGCAGCTTTAATAATACACCTTGAATATTTTAGCAGATTTTTGTATTTAAGACGGCAGATTTTTAGATGAAATAGCAGCCCGGAATATTTGCTAAGGCAGTAGCTCCATGCTTGCTGAAGCAGAAGTCATATCTACTTCGCCATTTTCAGCATACGAAATCTTTTATTTTAGCAAACATTTTTGGAAATTTCGTTGAGTGTAGCTTCCATACATATAGTTTAGTGAACATACACCTTAAATACTGCAATACCCAAAGTTTAGGTCCTATCGTAACAAATATTTCTGTTCTTTTCGATATTTCAATAGGTATACAGAACTAAAGTCTGACAAGATTTAGTGATAGGTTCTATCTATTGAAACTAGTAGGTAGACTCAGTGATGTGGGGTATAATATAGTCGGCTGCGCCCAACTTTCTGGTTGTTAATTGCAATTATGGAATACAATAATACTTATCTATACAACTTGTTTGTATCTCGACATTGCTTTTGATGTTCCTATTTTTGATAACTTTACGGAATTGTTTTACTCTTTCTCATATATTAGAATATAGATTTTGATTGATGAATGCACATAATTTGCAAGGCGGTTAAGTGGTTTGTTTTAATTCGTTAATTATCCATAAAACAACACATTTTCCTCGTTATGTTTGATAAATACCTCTTTTTTATTTTTCATGAGCGCGGGTGATAAATGTTTATAATTAAACGAACAAGAAAACTGAATTTCATAAAATATTATTGATAATTACATCAACCACTAAAGCCGCAACCTACACATAGCCGACACATTCCATTCGGATGTTCGTCTGGCTCAAGTATACATTCGCAGTATTCACATTTAAGAAGCGGAAATCTGTTGTAAAGGGCCTTTTATGGATTGATACAATACTTAGATTTTGTGTAGTGATGTATATTATACATGACTAGCCACAGCAGTCTAGAGCCGTTAACATACCTAGCAAATTATTCAAAATCTGACGAGCATATATATGGGAGCAATAATTGATACTGTACCGAGTTCAATAAAATTGGCCAGTAATGTTGGGAGTCATAAGTAAATCCTTCCTGCCAAATTTCGATAAAATCGGTTAACAAAAGACAATTTTATTGCAGTATTACTGCAAATCGGATGAACATATATATGGAAGCTATATCCAAATCTGAACCGATTTTTTCCAATTTCAATAGGCTTCGTCTCTAGGCCGAAAAACACGGCCATACCAAATTTGAAGACGATCGGATGAAAATTGCGACCTGCAGTTTGTACACAAATTAGCATGGACAGACAGGCAGACAGACAGACGGACAGACAGACAGACGGACATAGCCAAATCGAATCAGAAAGTGATTCTGAGTCGATCGGTATTCTTATCAATGGGTCTATCTCTCTTCCTTTTGGGTGTTACAAACTAATTCATCAAGTTAAAATACCCTGTACCACAGTAGTGATGTAGGGTATAAAAATCAATTTGTGTTGGTTTGTGTGTTCCTTATAGACTCAAAAACGGCTGAACCGATTTTCTGAAATTTTCACGGATGGTGCATGATGATCCCGTGGTGAAAAAAATGGGACTAAATTTTTTGATATCTGAAGGGGGGCGGACCCTCCACCTTACCCTAAAAATACAAATTTGGTATCCAAATTTCGGAGGGAGTGCCTAGGGGGGCCGCCCCACCCTAAAGCCTACCAAACATATATTTAGACCAATCACGACGATATGGGACTCAAATGAAAGGTATTAAGGATAAGAAAACGTATCTGATATCCAATTGTCGGACCAAGCAATATAGGGCTCAAATGAAAGGTCTTTGGGAGTAAAGCACGAATCTGATATCAATTTTCAGTACCTATGGGACCACCCCACCCTCACAATACCATCCAAATAGGAAGCAGTGGCTGACCATTGCAATATGAGTCTCAAATATGAGGGTTTTTAGAGTATCCGAATCCGATATATATTTTCAAGGCCAACTCACTGAGTGGCTGCTCATCCCCCACAACAAACCCCAAGCCGGTCATATTTGCCGACTATGGAAATATGGGACTCAAATTAAACATATCTGATATCAACATTAGGTACCAACTGTTTGGGGGACGTCCCACCACCATAACAACCCCCAAATAGGATGTTTTTGCTCATCAAGACAATTTGGGTCTTCAAGAGATATTTGGATATATTTGCTGACTTTTCCAATAAAGAGTTTAAAAGAGATTACAAAACGAATTTGATATCCAATTTTGGGGCCAATGGCAATATGGGGTTCAAATAAATGATATATAGTTATATGAGAAGAGAGCACGTTGCTGATATATTTTCCGGGCTTAGTGTTTGGTGGACCACCCAATCCCCAAAACACCCCTAAATCGGGCATATTTACCGACCATGTCAATGTGGAGCATAAATGAAAGGTATTGGGAGGTAGAGCAAGAATTGATACCCACCTTCGGGACCATTTTTCTGGGGGTCTACCCCATTCCCAAAATACCCCTCAAACAGTGTCTGGGGGACCACCTCACGCCAGAAAACACCTGTAAATCAGATATCATGAGAATATTGGTCTGAAATTAATTATTTTAAGAATGGAGTACACCTTACATTCAAACTTAAATTCGTAGACCAATAAAGATCATATGGGATTCAGATAGACAATTCTATTGTTAAACTGTTAGTTAAGCGATATACAATATCGTAGCATGGTGTTTCACTAAAAGCTCTTTAATTGTCGAAAATAAATATTCCAAGGAAAATTTTGTTCCATATAAAGAAAAAGAAGACGCAGCGGAGCGGGCCCGGTCAGCTAGTAAACAATATAATGTCAAAATGTTTTTTTTTTAAAATGAATGGAAAGCTGAGACTTTTATTTCATATAAATGGGAGTACAAAGTTTATATATATATATATACTAAATATTGAAGGCATAATGCAACATGATGAGTGAAATCGTTTGCTTCGTATTTATCTTTAAGTCTTTATGGTTAAGGGCCGTTCAGACACCGCCTCTGGTTTGGGACAGGGCCCATGATGTGGGCCTATAAAAAATCCTCGATTCATCAACGCCATGGAGTTTGTTTTCTCTTGCGCCACAACAATTGTTAAACAGCAAATCGACAGATGCAGACACATGCAAAGAGCTCATTTTAGCCTTTAGAAACTATCGATTAAAGATCTCTGCTAGAGAATAAACATGATAGTGGCCAGTATAAATCCATGGGAAATCAAACCACAAGGCGTGGGTTGCCTTTAAAAACAGCTCCAAGCAAAGCGGTTTTGTTGATGTTTGTGTAATTTATGCGGCCACTCAGCACATGTGCGGGCCCGACACATGTTTTCGTCTGCTATTTCCCATGGGGGAATTAATATGAAGTTGTTCATTTCAATGGACTTGGGATTAATTGGTGCTGTTATTATGCGATTTTCGTTAATGATTTTTTCCCATCTGCAAAACTCTGCCAAAGGAACCATTTGGTCAAGAATCACTAGATCTCTGAGAACAACAAAATGAAATGGTAGAAAGTTATGCAATACATTTCACAGTGGTTTTCACTATTAAACGTGTGGTAGATGAAAAAGAAAATAGCATAGGTACATGCTGAGGATACATATTCTCGTATCATACAAAAACTGTAGTAAATCTATATACATAAAAATGAGTTTTTGTTTGTTTGTATGTTTGTTTGTTTGTTTGTTTGTTTGTATGTTTGTTTGTTTGTTTGTTTGTGGGTTTGTAAATTTGTTTGTTCCGAATAGATTCAAAAACGGCTTAACCGATTTCTTTAAAATTTTCACAGATTGCGGGGAGTGTCCCGGAAGGAGCAATAGGCTATATAATTTGTTGATATCGCATTGGGGGCGGACCCTCCCCCTTACCCCAAAATACCATCCAAAAAAAAAGTGCACCGATTTGGACAATATGAGACTTTAATGAAAGGTATTGGAGAGTAGAGTATAAATTCCATATTAAAAATTGGGTCCAAGTAATTTGGGGGCCGCCCCGACCTCAAAAACACCCCAAAATAGGTTTATTGGACGATAATGACACAATGGGAATCGGATGAAAGGTATTCGGGAGTAGATTACGAATATGGTCCGGAAGGAGCAATAGGCTATATAAGTTTTTGATATCGCAAGGGGGGGCGGACCCTCCTACTAACCCAAAAGGTACCATCCGAAACTAAAAGTGGACCGATTGGGACAATATGGGACTTAAATGAAAGGTATTCAAGAGTAGAATACGATTTCCATAATAAAAATTGAGTCCAAGTAATTGGGGGGCCGCCCCAAACCCAAAACCGAGGTCCAAGTAATTGATAGTCGCCCCATCCCCGATAAGCTCCCCAAATGGGAATACTACTCAATCATAGCTTGATGAAACTCAAGTGATAGGCATTTAAGAGGAGATTACGAATATGACATTAAACTTTGTGCCCATGAACCTAGGTGGTGTTTTACCTCCTTATCAAAACAATGGGGAATCAAGTGATAGATTTTTTTGAGTTGAGTGCGTCATTCAAATTTGTGCTCAAGTGGCAGCTGTATACACTAATCATGACAATATGAAGTTAAATTAAAGGTATAAGGTTGTGCACTGCGAATCTGATATCATTATTCTGCTCATATATCTAATGGACCACCTCACCCCAAAACAGTCGATTAATTATGATGATCTAACGGGACACTGTGTGATTTAATTAATGTGTAGGCTGCCATAGCCCCGAAATTATAACATTCAGCGCGAAAGCAGGAGTTGCAAACCTTAACGATAAGGTTGCGACCATTTTTAGCTCACCCATAGACGAGAACAAACGACGTGTTGCTGGGCAACACTTTTTTGTTCAAGAGTTTTACACGGTAAGAACTATCGCCGCCACACCTAATATATAGAGTGGCAAATTAGTTTTTTACCACAGAAAATCGTTTAATATGGCAATTTAATATGATTTAAAAACCAGTAAAAAAAGCGTTAAGTTCGGCCGGGCCGAACTTTGGATACCCACCACCTCGGGTACATATGTAAACCACCCTTCATCAAAATTCGGTGAAAACTTCATACCTAATGTCCTATAGCAGTTATATCGAAATATGTTCCAATTTGGACCAAATACTAAAAAGTACAAGTCATTGTTCAATTGTGCATAACAAAATAGTGATCTTTTTAGTTGCTATATCTAAAAATAAACCGATCTGAACAGTATACGACACGGATGTCGAAAAGCATAACGTAAGTCACTGTGCCAAATTTCAGTGAAATCGGGTTATAAATGCGTCTTTTATGGGGCAAAGACTTTAAATCGATATATCAGTCTACATGGCAGCTAAGTCGGTCTACATGGCAGCCAAGTTGCAGAAAAATATCAAAGAGCCCAACACAACGCACTGTCCTAAATTTTGGCGAAATCGGACAATAAGTGCGGCGCTTATGGGCCCACAACCTTAAATCGAGAGATTAATCTATATGGCAGCTATATTTAAATCTGGACCGATCTGGGCCAATATGAAGAAGGACGTCGAAGAGCCTTATTTAACACACTGTCCCAAATTTCAGCGACATCGGACAATAAATGCGCCTTTTATGGACCAAAAACCTTAAGCCGAGATACCGGTCTATATGGCAGCTTCCAAATCTGGACCCATCTGTGCGATATTGTAGAAGTATGTCAAAGGGCTTAACTTAACTCACTGTCCCAAATTTCGGCGACATCGAACAATAAATGCGCTTTTTATGAACCCAAAACCTTGGTCGAAGGGCCTAACACAACTCACTGTCCCCAATTTCAGCTAAATCGAATAATAAATGTTACTTTTATGGGCCTAAGACCCTTAATCGGACGGTCGGTCTATATGGCGAAGGATTTTGAAGGGCCTCGCACAACTCACTGTCCCAAATTTCATTAAAATCGGATAATAAATGTGGCTTTTATGGGTCTGAGACCCTAAATCGGCGGATCGGTCTATATGTGGGCTATTTCAAGATACAGTCCGATATAGCCCATCTTCGAACTTATCCTGCTTATGGACAAAAACAAAGAATCTGTGCAAAGTTTTAGCTCAATATCTCTATGTTTTGACTGAAGCGTGTAACAGACACACGGAAAGACGGACGGACATGTCGAGATCGTCTTAGATTATTACGCTGATCAAGAATATATATACTTTATAGGGTCAGAAATGGATATTTAGATACGTAACAAACAGAGAGCCGCCCACCCCCAAAACCCAAACGGATTTATAGACCAACCACTACAATATGGGACTCAAATTACGAATCTGATATCCAATTGCGGAACTAAATGTTTCCTGGGCACCCCACCACTATAAAAACCCTCAAATCGGACATATTTACCGACCATGGCAATATGGATCTTAAATTAAAGGTCTTTGGGAATAGAGCACGAAATTGACTTACACACCCCAAGAAGGGCTTTTACTGACCATTGCAATGTGGGGTTTAAATAAGAAGTACTTGAGTGTAGAAAAATCCATAGGAAAATTGGAATACATTTTCAATTACAATTACGCAGAAATGTTCAAATTTAGAGTACTTCGTAAAATCTACCAAATATATATAAACACCAATCACGACAATATGGGACTCAAATGAAAAGGTATTTTGGATAAGAAAACGTATCTAATATCCAATTGTCGAACCAAGTGTTTGGGGGACCACCCAACCGCCAAAACACCCCAAAATATGACATATTTACCGCCCATGGCAATATGGGACTCAAATGAAAGGTATTTGCGAGTAAAATACGAATCTGATATCCAAATGTGGCACCAAGTTTCTGCGGAACCCCCCTTCCCCAAAACACCACACAAACAGGACTTATTTACTGACCATTTGAACTATATATGGTTCAAATGAAAGTATTTAAGTTTTGAAAACGAGTTTGATATCTAATTGTCGGACCAAGTGTTTGGGGAACCACCCCACACACCCAAAGCACCCCAAAATCGGACAAACTATCGACCAAAGCAATATGGGGCTCAAATGAATGATTTTTGGGAATAAAGAACTAATTTGATATCAATATTCGGGAAAAGAGTCTATAGGGCCACCCCACCGCCATAACACCACCCAAATTGGAAGTATTTGCTGACTATCCCCCAAAACACCCCCCAAACCAGTCATGTTTGTCGACTATGGAAAAATGGGGCTCAAATGAAAGGTATTTCGGACTAGACCATAAATCTGATACAAATATTCGTGACCAACTGTCTAGTGGACGTCCCACTATTATAACAACCCCCAAATAGGACGTATTTGCTCATCAAGACAATTTGGGTCTTCAAGACAGTGGAGCTCGATATTCATATTTTTAGCATCCATGCACCAAACCGGACATATTTGCTGGCTTTTACAAAACCAACTTGATATCCAATTTTGAGGGCAATGGCAATATGGGGTTCAAATAAATGATATATAGATATATGAGAATAGAGCACGATTGCTGATATATTTCCAGGGGTTAGTGTTTAGGGGACCACCCCAATCACCAAAACACCCCTAAATCGGGCATATTTACCGATCATGTCAATGTGTGGCTTAAATGATGGGTATTGGGGGGTAGAGCAAGAATTGATACTACTTTTGGACCAATTTTATGGCGGTCTACCCCTTTCCCAAAATACCCCACAAACAGTAATTTTTTACTGAGCATCGCAATATGGGGCTCAAACAAAGGTATTTGGGAGTAGAATACGAATTTGATATCCAAATGTAGGACCATGTATAATAGGACGCCTCGTCCTATTAATTCCCCTTAAACCAATGGCAATGTGGGGTTTGAATAAATGGTATTTGAGAGAAGAGCGCGATGCTGATATTTTTTCAGGGCCAAGTGCCTGGGGGACCAAACCACCCCTAAATCAGACATCATGAGAATATCGGGCTGAAATAAAGTATTTTATGAATGGAGTACACCTTACATCCAAAATTAAATTCTTAGACCAATAAAGGTCATATGGGATTCAGATAAAGGCACTTATATTGTTAAACTGTTAGTCAAGCGATTTACTATTTTCGTAGCATGATATTTTTCACTTAAAGCTTTCTAATTGTCGAAAATAAATATTCCAAAGAAACTTTTATTCCATATAAAGTAAAAGAAGGCGCAGCGGAGCGGGCCCGGTTCAGCTAGTATAAAATAACCCCGAATTAGGCAGCGATTAATCCTATGTCTGCAACAACTATGGAACGCTCTTCAAGTGAACGTTTATGAAAATAAATCACTCTGAAAAAAATGATCAATAAAAACAAGTAACAAGTAAGAGCGTGCTAAGTTCGGCCGGGCCGAATCTTATATACCCTCCACCATTGATCGCATTTGTCGAGTTCTATGCGCGGTATCTCTTTTTAGACAAATAATAATAATTGAATAAGAACTGTTATCCTATTGGAGCTATATCAAGTTATAGTCCGATTTGGACCATAATTGAATGCTGATTGACATTGTAGAAGTCATTGTGTAATATTTCAGTTCATTCGGATAAAAATTGCACCTTGTAAGGGCTTAAGAAGCAAAATCGCGAGATAGGTTTATATGGGAGCTGTATCAAGCTATTGATCGATTCAGACAATACTAGACACGTATATTAAAGGTCATGAGAGAAGGCCTTGTACAAAATTTCAGCCAAATCGGATGAGAATTGCGCCCTCTAGAGGTTCGAGAAGTCAAAATCCCAGATCGGTTTATATGGCAGCTATATCAGGTTCTATATCGATTTAGGCCATACTTAGCACAGTTATTGGAAGTCATAACAAACACCTCATGCAAAATTTAAGCCAAATCGGATGAGAATTGCGCCATCACTTGGCTCAAGAAGTCAAGATCCAAGATCGGTTTATATGACAGCTATACCAGATTATGAACCGATTTGAATCATACTTAGCATAGTTGTTGAAAGTAATACCAAAACACTACGTGCAAAATTTTAGTTAAATCGGACGATAATTGCGCCCTCTAGAGGTTCAAGAAGTCAATACCCAAGATCGGTTTATATGACAGCTATACCAGATTATGAACCGATTTGAACCATACTTGACAAAATTGTTGGATATCACAACAAAATACGTCGTGCAAAATTTCATTCAAATCGAATAAGAATTGCGCACTCTAGAGGCTCAAGAAGTCAAGACCCAAGATCGGTTTATATGGCAGCTATATCAGGTTATGGACCGATTTGAACCATACTTGGCTCAAGAAGTCAAGATCCAAGATCGGTTTATATGACAGCTATACCAGATTATGAACCGATTTGAATCATACTTAGCATAGTTGTTGAAAGTAATACCAAAACACTACGTGCAAAATTTTAGTTAAATCGGACGATAATTGCGCCCTCTAGAGGTTCAAGAAGTCAATACCCAAGATCGGTTTATATGACAGCTATACCAGATTATGAACCGATTTGAACCATACTTGACAAAATTGTTGGATATCACATCAAAATACGTCGTGCAAAATTTCATTCCAATCGAATAAGAATTGCGCACTCTAGAGGCTCAAGAAGTCAAGACCCAAGATCAGTTTATATGGCAGCTATATCAAAACATGGACCGATATGGCCCATTTACAATACCACCCGACCTACACTAATAAGAAGTATTTGTGCAAAATTTCAAGCGGCTAGCTCTACTCCTTCAGACAGACAGACGGACGGACGGACAGACGGACGGACATGGCTAGATCGACATAAAATTTCGCGACGATCAAGAATATATATACTTTATGGGGTCTCAGACGAATATTTCGTGTAGTTACACACAGAATGACGAAATTAGTATACCCCCCATCCTATGGTGGAGGGTATAAAAAGGGTCTGCAAATTCAATATGGAACACAGAAACAAATGAATTGCAAGATAAAGCTCATGCAAACGTTTGAAACAATGACACTTAAATCATATAAATAACTGCAGCCCCTTGTAATTTTTTAGGTTCATCATTTATTTTATTTATGCACTCGATCGGTCTACGACATATATTTCGCCCTCTATTTCTACTGTGCATGTCCTTCTAACATGAGTTAATACACGTACGCGTATTGAATACAAAGATGTTAATGAGACAAGCTCAACAGAATGCCTAAAGGGAAACATATTTTGTATTGGCTGGGTATGGGCTTAGTATTGGAGAAAGTTTTCGAAAAAGTTTGCTAACACAATAATTACGAATATGTTATAGCGCTCTAGCCATTTGTTATTTGGCTTGAATTTACGAAGCAGTCTATTTTATACCCTCCACAATAAGATGGGGGGTATACTAATTTCGTCATTCTGTTTGTAACTATTCGAAATATTCGTCTGAGACCCCATAAAGTATATATATTCTTGATCGTCGCGACATTTTATGTCGATCTAGCCATGTCCGTCCGTCTGGCCATCCGTCCGTCCGTCTGTCCGTCCGTCCGTCTGTCCGTCCGTCCGTCCGTACGCCCGTCCGTCCGTACGCCCGTCCGTACGCCCGTCCGTCCGTACGCCCGTCCGTCCGTCTGTCGAAATCCCGCTAACTTCCGAAGGAGTAAAGCTAGCCGCTTGAAATTTTACTCAAATACTTCTTATTACTGTAGGTCGGTTGATATTGTAAATGGGCCATATCGGTCCATGTTTTGATATAGCTGCCATATAAACCGATCTTGGGTCTTGACTTCTTGAGCCTCTAGCGTGCGCAATTCTTACCCGATCAGAATGAAAATGTACACGACGTGTTTTGTTATGATATCCAACAACTGTGCCAAGTATAGTTCAAATCGGTCCATAACCTGATATATCTGCCATATAAACCGATCTTGGGTCTTGACTTCTTGGGCCTTTAGAGGGCACAATTCTTATCCGATTTGAATGATTTTTTGCACGAAGTATTTTGTTATGATATCCAACAACTGTGCCAAGTATGGTTGAAATCGGTTCATAACCTGATATAGCTGTCATATAAACAAATCTGCGGATTTGACTTCTTGAGCTTCTAGAGGGCGCAATTCCTATCCGATTTGGCTGAAGTTTTGCATGACGTACTTAATTTTTTCTTTCAACAACTGTGTCAAATAAGGGTCAAATCGGTTCATAACCTGATATAGCTGCCATATAAACCGATCTGGGATCTTGACTTCTTGACCCCTAGAGGTCGCAATTATTATCCGATATGCCTGAAATTTTGTACGACTGATCCTCTCATGACCATCAACAAACGTGTTTATTATGGTCTGAATCGGTCTATAGCCCGATACAGATCCCATCTTGATATCGTTTTAATAGCAGAGCAACTCTTTTCTTATATCCTTTTTTGCCTAAGAAGAGATGCCGGAAAAAGGACTCGACAAATGCGATCCATGGTAGAGGGTATATAAGATTCGGCCCGGCCGAACTTAGCACGCTTTTACTTGTTAATTTTTAATTTAGCTTCGCCGTTGTGTTCCCCATCTCGTAGATTAAAAAAATACTGATATAAAGATACTTGTATTCGTATGAATATCTCTTGATTATCGAAAACTATCAAAATGTATTAAAATTATTCGGAGAATATGAAAAAACCTACATTAGTTGGCTTTAAAGGAACCTAGCAGGTTCTTTCACCTTTAAAACTTTTTAAATAGCAATAAAATTCCCGATAATTTCATAATTAAGCACTTAATTTTGTTTATTACACCCATTGCCATAGGATTGGTAGTTCGCGAATTTAGCTATTGCATTTCGAATATATTGTAATATATATCTCTAATTTAACAAAGTATAGAATTTTTTAAGCACCGTAAAATTCTAAGATTACCCGGCCATGTTTATGTATCTATTGTATATATATTGTTTTTATGGTATAGTCTATACGTAATGATTGAGGTTTTTATCAGTAAACGAGGATAAAGATATTTTTCTTTATCGAAGTATTCTTACATTCTTTCCTTTTATAACCTCCACCATAGGATGGGGTGGAGGTTATTAACCCTACAATATTGGTTAAAAACCCTACGATGTTACACACTCTTGATCGTCATCAGATTTTAAGTCAATCTAGTTATGTCGGTCCGTCAGTCGAAAGAACGCTAACATTTAAACGATTTAATTAAATTAAATTTTTCACAAATGCATTTTGTTAATGGATGTAGGTCAGGGTTGCAATTTGGCTATGTTTATGATCTATGTTTAATTAAATAAATTCCAAAGTTGCCTATAAACATTCTATACTAAGGAATAGGGACAAACATTTCACATATCAATGAGTGCTGCCCGATTCAAGTTTAAGCTCAGTGAAAAGGGACCTCATCTTTATAGCCGAGTCCGAACGGCGTGCCGCAGTGCGACACCTATTGGGGAGACATTTTTACATAGCTGACATACCAAACGGTACAGTACCTCACAAATGTCGCCAGCATTGGGAGGGTAAAACCATCGCTGATTTTCTTTTCTGATGTTCTCGCCAGGATTCGAACCTTTGAGTTCAGCGTCATAGGTGGACATGCTTACCACTGGGCTAGGGTGAACTCCAATGTTAAATCAAAGCTTCCATCTAAACCCATCTCTCTCTTATATTTTCCGAGCTAGTTTAGGGCACAATTCTAATCCAATCTGAAATGTTGCACGAAGATTATTTCTATGACCACCAATGGTTAGGTTAAAAAGAGGGTACTGCTATTAATCCGCCACATGCCACTAAGAACATACACCAAGTCCGGAATCGGCTTGTTGTCGCTCCAAATACAAAAAAAGTAAACTCGAAAGAGCAAATTTTAAGTTAGGAATTCCGTGCTACTTACAAAAACCTTAATTGTTTTCCATACCACTCCCTAAGTTGGTTCATGTCTGGAATAGTGTCCCCACCTAAGTGTCGGTATCTGTTAGACGCGAAAGCCGTCTATACTCACCTCCTTCATACTTCCTTTCAGTAGAACCCCAGGTCCACCAATACTTTTTCCAAATTTGGTCGGAATTTGGCACAACCGATCACCAAATTTGACTTCTTGAACCCCCAGAAGGTTTAATTTTTGTCCGATTTGGATGAAATTTTCCACGAAGTGTTTTGTTTGCAGTTCTTCTCCTGCAAACCAATACTCTATTTATGAGGTTGGATTAATAAAAGGCGCATCGTTCTCAGGTTTATTGAGAAGCTTGGCGCGAATGATCCTAAAACTCTCACCGATAAGGGAAGATACTTCCTCAATTGGGCTTGGTGATTCGCTGAACGGCCTACACCAAAGAGTAGATGACTAGATTTGGAAACGGCGCCGCAGGTCTCCAAAAGACTACAGTCACCCGGAGGCCATCTCATTCCCAAAGCGCTAAGGTGAACAATAGTAATATGGGTCCAATGACCTTTGGTAATGTCGCTAGGGACAGTTTGGTGATGGCAGTTTTCGACAAAGGAGAAGAACAGGGCTGCATACCTAAGAACAATAGGAGTGGGAAAGTCAATCTGTCATCTGTATACCCCTATATCCTTGTAGATCCTCCAGTCTGTTACGATGCAGGCTGGTACCGGGCCGAAACAAATTGATTGCTTTTAGGGATTAACGCTTAGTTAAAATCTATCGCTGCGCTCTAAAGAAGATTGGTAAGATCTGGCCAGGCACCGCACTGGATTTTGTTAAGAAGGAAGATATTCCTTGTCGACCAATGGCACACGCTTGGATACCAAGGATTCCCTCAGATTCTGAATCTATACTTGGGAGACTAAGTGACTTTAATCCCAATCTTTCAACCACCGACTGGAAGATTGGTAGATTGGATGAGGCTGATGGCGTCCGAAGGCATGCAGTATTCGTACTAAACTCCAGCTCTCTCGCAGATCTCAACAAGTTTTATGGTGTTGTCTTATGCGGTGGGGTTGGGGAATCAAGAGACGATTCAGCAGTTGTTGCTGAACACTTGCCTGAGGAACTACTGACCACATCGCTAAAGTTTGGCGGATTACAGGAGACCCTCTCACAATGGAGACAGGAAGGGACGGTGTCGAAACGGTACCCGACAGGCCCTGTGTGGGTGGGTACCCGACAGGCCCTGTGTGGGTGGGTCATCTGGTTAGATTGGTTTCAAGTTGTGCGCCAGCGGGAAAGGACGGAACTGAACAGGTTCTTCGACAGCAGCTGTTAGTGAGGCATCCAAACCGCTATCGCCAGTGTCCTGAGGGAGAGTAGTTCCACTGCTTTCTCAACTGCCCATGAATTCGTAAGGAAACTCATCATGACAAGATCGAACGAATCTTTTGAGGATGAACTCCTGGCGGATTCAGAAGGCGAGGCTAACGCAAACGTGGTGGAAATACTGAATCCTGACTATGGTCCGGTTTCTACAGATAAATCTCCACCATTGTAAGGCCGCTTCAGCGGCACTAAAGGTCCTCCTGATGGCAGAGGGATTTAACGTGTTTCTTATCCAGAAACCATGGGTGTGTGGAGGAATGGTTAATGGACTAAAAATTCCGGGACTTGAACTTCTCAAGGATACGGGGAATGTGTGGTCCACAGCATGTATTCTTGCAAAGAATAGTCAAAATGTTTTTCTTCTTCCGTCGTTAAGAACTGAAGATTTAGCAGCCTTTATTAGTTTAAATTAGTTTATGTATATCCATTCATAATTTATTTGACATTATAATACCACCAAATAGAAGTAAAATATTCAACAGCCGATGAATAATCATTTTTCTTAATTTATTTAAACATTCTCAAAAGCTTATTGCGGCTTGTTATAATTTGTAATAATTTGATCCTATGTCAGTTTAAAAGATGACAAATTTATCATTTCGAAAAGCATGGTCTTAATTGTTTGTTGTAAATGTACTGCAAATATCAACCCAAATAGCAACAAAATGTAATTGGCTTTAGGGGAGATTTATTTAATGACAACTACAACATGAAAGCGACAGCAACAACACAATTTAAAACCATCAAATTAACATAATTTAAAAAAACCATGTTTGTCACATTCATTTTCGGCAAATCGTTAAATCCGCAAGACAACATAAATTTTGACACGCTTGTTTTCCTCTCTGCACTAATTGCGAGGGTCGTACTTACTTCGTCTGAAAGTGAATACATTTACACAAATACAGCTGTCTGTCCATACACATTCATAAACATACATACAAATATTTGCATTTGCACTCTGTACACTCTTACGCACATTGCAGAACCAAAAGGCAACTGAGAATAAAAACATTTTCTGCAATTGTAACGCCACATAACACGTGTGTGCTGCTCATGCAATTACGCCACATTAAACATTATGCCCAAAACCGCAACTTAGGTGGGGAATTTTCACCCATGGTAGCTCTCTGTTTTCCATTTCTAAGTTACCGCTTTTGGTTTTTGCAATAACAAATAGGATTTGGTGTTTATACATCATGCTTCTATCTTTGCAATTGTAAGCTTTCAAAATCTTTTTACATGAAGGAGGAGGAAGACCCCTTAAAAAATTAAATTGGCACCGAATTGTGAATTGTTATTTGTGATAGCAAATCACAGTGAAATATCTGAGATGCATTTTTGCAAATTCCCAAACAACTCGATTCATCTAATGTAAAATCAAGCATTCCTTGATAGCGGTTAACTGCCAACCTACGCCCAAAGGGCGAGACTGTAATGTAATGTGACCTGGCTTAGTAATTATAAGGCAGCACCAATGACATGCATCAGCTTGTTTGTACAATTTGGCTAGAATAATCCATACCCGATCATCGGTGCATTCTATGCCCAGTACATAAATAACTACAAAATCTCTAGTTCACAAGTAGAGAAAGAAGAGACTTTTAGATGGCATACAAACTACAAAGTAGCTGACACGAAGTGTCAATCATGCTGTTTGGCAAAGCTACCAGTATTATTATAACGATTTGTGGTGTGAATGATTTTTGAATGATTTTTCCAGCCAAATATAATGTTATTACACCATTTTGTTTAAACTCCATCACGAACAACTTTCTTATTAACCTTTTACAGTCATCCTCGGTCAAAAAGATGATTTTATTTTCGATCCATGCGAAGTGAGGAATCAGGTGGCACTGGGTCCTAACTAAATACTGAGTGCCAAAGATACTCGAGATGACAAATCGAGTTACTGGCGCCTTCAAATAACCAATGGCCAACATCAGCGTCTGTTCCTAGGTTAGCGGCGGCTGAAGGTGAGCGTTGGATCTTGAAGCATGCGGCCTGCGACAACGAGAGATACTAAAACTAAAACTATGAGAAACAAAGGAATAGTAACAAGTAAAAGCATGCTAAGTTCGGCTAAGTTCGAGTTCTTTTCCCGACATCTCTCCTTAGGCAAAAAAGGATTTAAGAAAAGATTTTCTCTGTTGTTAGAGCGATATCAAGATATGGTGCGGTTAGCACCACAATTAAATTATATGTTGGAGACCTGTGTAAAATGTCAGCCAATTCGAATAAGAGTTGCGCCCTTTGGGGGGCTCAATAAGTAAAATGGAGAGACCGATTTATATGGGAGCTGTATCAGGCTATAGACCAGTTCAGACCATAATAAACACGTATGTTGATGGTCATGAGAGGATCCGTCGTACAAAATAGGCAAATCAGGCAAATCGGATAATAATTGCGACCTGTGAAAGCTCAAGAAATCAAGATCCCAAATCGGTTTATATGGCAGCTATATTAAGTTATGAACCGATTTGAACCTTATTTGACACAGTTGTTGAAAGTAAGTATAAAATATGTCATGCAAAATTTCTGCCAAATCGGGTAGGAATTGCGCCCTCTAGAAGCTCAAGAAGTCAAGTCCCCAGATCTGTTTATATGACAGCTATATAAGGTTATGAGCCGGTTTGAACCATACTTGGCACAGTTGTTGAATATCGTAACAAAATACTTCGTACAAAAATTCATCCAAATCGGATAGGAATTGCGCCCTCTAGAGGCTAAAGAAGTCAAGACCCATGATGGGTTTATATGACAGCTATATCAGGTTATAAACCGATATGAACCATACTTGGCACAGTTGTTGGATATCTTATCAAAGCATGCCGTGCAAAATTTCATTCCAATCGGAGAAGAATTGCGCACTCTAGAGGCTAAAGAAGTCAAGACCCAAGATCGGTTTATATGGCAGCTATATCAGGTTTTAGACCGATTGAACCATACTCGCCACAGTTGTTGGAAATCATAACAAAGCACGCTGTGCAAAATTTCATTCCAATCGGATGGCAGTTATATGAAAACATGGACCGATATGGCCCATTTACAATCCCAACCGACCTACACTAATGAGAAGTAATTGTGCAAAATTTCAAGCGGCTAGCTCTACTCCTTCGAAATTTAGCGTGCTTTCGACAGACAGACAGACGGACGGACATGGCTAGATCGGCATAAAATGTCGCGACGATCAAGAATATATATACTTTGTGGGGTCTCAGACGAATATTTCGAGTAGTTACAAACAGAATGACAAAATTAGTATACCCCCATCCTATGGTGGAGAGTATAAAAACGGGCCCCCTATCATTGACAACCCACGCAAACGAAAAAAGGCGGAATGTCCGCACTCTCTATAGAGAAGGTGCAGTATACGCCCTGGTGGGTGTATTGGGAAAGTACAAGGCTGATATAACCGCCTTACAGAAAGTGCGATAGACTGGGAATGGCGTCACAACAACACCAAACGGTGACGAACTATACTATAGCTGCCACAACACGAGACATGCATTTGGCTGTGGAATTTTGGTTAGTCGCAGACTGAAACACCATGTATCCAGATTTACTCCGGTGGATGAGAGGCTAGCTACAATCCGCATAAAAGCCCAATTTTTCAACATCAGCCTTATTTGTGCCCATGCCTTAGTAGAAGCAGACCCAGGATAAGTATTTGTGCAAAATTTCAAGCGGCTAATTTAACGCGTTCGACCTCTATCGTGACTTTGACAGACGGACGGACAGACATGGCTAGATCGACTCAGAATCTTGAGACGATCATAAATATGTATGGGGTTTTATATCAATATTTCGATTCGGGACATAAATGAATGCCGAATATTGTAGAAGTCATTGTGTAATATTTCAGTTCATTCGGATAAAAATTGCGCCTGTGGGGCTCAAGATGTAAAATCGAGAGATAGGTTTATATAGAAGCTGTATCAAGCTATTGGTCGAATCCGACCATATTAGACACGTATATTGAAAGTCATGAGAGAAGCCGTTGTAGAAAATTTCTGCCAAATCGGATGAGAATTGCGCTCTCTAGAGGCTCAAGAAGTCAAAACCCAAAATCGGTTTATATGACCATTTACAATCCCAACCGACCTACACTAATTAAAAATTTTTGTGCAAAATTCCAAGCGGCTATCTTTATTCCTTCGAAAGTTTGCGTGCTTTCGACAGACAGACGGACGGACGGACGGACCTGGCTAGATCGACTTAAAATGACATGACGATCACGAATTTATATACTTTATGGGGTCACTGACGCATATTTCGTGATGTTACAAACAGAATGACGAATTTAGTATACCCCCATCCTATGGTGGAGGGTATAACAATTTGGCTGCCTGTAATTGCCCCAAATTTTTTTTGGAATTAAAAAATGGGAAAATGATATGGCTCAAGAAGTGTTGGGAGGACATGTGGCACAGTCGAAAAATCCTTGGAAATATCTACACGAAACTTGACATATTGAATGTGGAGATAGTTTCCAATAACTATGCAAAATTTGGGTACCATTATAGGTGCATAGGCAGTGAATGTAGGTCGCTTTTTCTATTTCGAATTTTGAAGTGCTGCCAACTAGGCATTTATAGGCTGATCCTCATGATTCTTTTTGCAAATGACAGAGCTCTTAAAATGCTATAAAAAAATATGCATAGATGTCTGGAGTATTTAAAACTTTTTATGATAACACACAAATTTTTTTAAGATTTCTGTCATTGTGCTTCAACAATTGCAAATCTGATGAAACCATTGGAAAGGTTACAAAGTTCTCCGAATAAAAGAAATAAAATTGATAAAGATTGCGCTTCCCTATTAAAAGTTTTGCGCTTCACAACTTAAAATTTCCGAAAAAAATCTAAAATCGAATTATGATGAAAATTTTACAAAAAATTTAACAATTTTTTTGACAAAAATTTTTACGTTTTGGTTGATAATTTTGAAACCTTAGAGCCTTAAAAAAGGAGAGAAAATCTAAATAAAACAAGTAAAAGCGTGCTAAGTTCGGCCGGGCCGAATCTTATATATCCTCCACCATGGATCGCATTTGTCGAGTTCTTCTCCCGTCATCTCTCCTTGGGCAAAAAAAGGATGTAAGAAAAGATTTTCTCTTCTATTAGAGCGATATAAAGATATGATCCGGTTTGGACCACAATTAAATTATATTTATTTTGGAGACCTGTGTAAAATGTCAGCCAATTCGAATAAGAATTGCGCTCTTTGTGGGCTCAAGAAATAAAATATAGAGATCGATTTATATGGGAGCTGTATCGGGCTATAGACCGATTCAGACCATAATAAACACGTATGTTAATGGTCATGAGAGAATCCGTCGTACAAAATTTCAGGCAAATCGGATAATAATTGCGACCTCTAGAGGCTCAAGAAGTCAAGATCCCAGATCGTTTTATATGACAGCTAAATCAGGTTATGAACCGACTTGTACTTTATTTGACATAGTTGTTGAAAGTAACAATTAAAAACGTCTTGCGAATTTCAGCAAAATCGGATAGGAATTGCGCACTCTAGAAGCTCAAGAAATCAAGACCCAAGATTGGTTTATACGACAGCTATATAAGGTTATGGACCGATTTGAACCATACTTGGCACAGTTGTTGGATATCATAACAAAACACGTCGTGCAAAATTTCATTCCAATCGGATAAGAATTGCGCACTCTAGAAGCTCAAGAAGTCAAGACCCCAGATCGGTTTATATGGCAGCTATATCAAAACATGGACCGATATGGCCCATTTACAATACCAACCGACCTACACTAATAAGAAGTATTTGTGCAAAATTTCAAGCGGCTAGCTTTACTCCTTCGGAAGTTAGTGTGCTTTCGACAGACAGACGGACGGACGGACATGGCTAGATCGACATAAAATTACACGACGATCAAGAATATATATACTTTATGGAATCTCAGTCGAATATTTCCAGTAGTTACAATCAGAATGACGAAATTAGTATACCCCCCATCTTATGGTGGAGGGTATAAAAAGTTTACTCCACATAGTGTCCATTTTTCCAAAAAAAAAAAAAAAACAAGTAAAAGCGTGCTAAGTTCGGCCGGGCCGAATCTTATATACCCTCCACCATGGATCGCATTTGTCGAGTTCTTTTCCCGGCATCTCTTCTTAGGCAAAAAAGGATATAAGAAAAGACTTGCTCTGCTATTAAAACGATATCAAGATATGGTCCGGTTCGGACCACAATTAAATTATATGTTGGAGACTTGTGTAAAATTTCAGCCAATTCGTATAAGAATTGGGCCCATTGGGGCTCACAAAGTAAAATAGAGAGAACGATTTATATGGAATCTGTATCGGGCTATAGTCCGATTCAGACCATAATAAACACGTTTGTTGATGGTCATCAGAGGATCCGTCGTACAAAATTTCAGGCATATCGGATAATAATTGCCACCTCTAGGGGTCAATAAGTCAAGATCCCAGATCGGTTTATTGGCAGCTATATCAGGTTATGAACCGATTTGAACCTTATTTGACACAGTTGTTGAAAGTAAAAATAAAATACGTCATGCAAAATTTCAGCCAAATCGGATAGGAATTGCGCCCTCTAAAAGCTCAAGAAGTCAAATCCCCAGATCTGTTTATATGACAGCTATATCAGGTTATGGACCGATTTCAACCATACTTGGCACAGTTGTTGGATATCATAACGAAATACTTCGTGCTAAAATTTATTCAAATCGGATAAGAATTGCGCCCTCTAGAGGCTCAAGAAGTCAAGACCCAAGATCGGTTTATATGGCAGCTATATCAGGTTATGAACCGATTTAAACCATACTTGGCACAGTTGTTGGGTATCATAACAAAACACGTCGTGCGAAATTCCATTCCATTCGGATAAGACGGACGGACGGACGGACGGACAGACGGACGGACGGACAGACGGACGGACATGGCTAGATCGAAATAAAATGTCACGACGATCAAGAATATATATACTTTATGGGGTCTCAGACGAATATTTCGAGTAGTTACAAACAGAATGACGAAATTAGTATACCCCCCATCTTATGGTGGAGGGTATAAAAATAATTTGATAAGCCATAACTAAGCACCTGAAGTCTTATGTGTCATATGCAATTAAAATCATTTAATTATCATATTCGGTTCAAAAGATATGATTCTTGCAACGAAATATCTCAAACCGCACCGCTGTGCGTCGGTGATGGGAGCTTTATATAAACATTGGCCAATTTGCCTCATTTACAATCCCAACAGACCTACATTAATAAGACATACTCGTGCAAAATTTCAAGCGCCTAGCCTAGCTTTACTCCTATGGTGGAGGGTAGAAAAAGATGGTACATTTACCACATTGACATCTTTATCAACGAGAATATCAGTAAGTACCCAATTTGTTATACCCACCACCATAGGATGGGCGTATACTAATCTAGTCATGCCGTTTGTAGCACCTTGAAATATTGATCTGAGACCCCATAAAGTATATTATATATTCTAGATATTCTCGACATTCTGATTCGATCTAGCCATGTCCATCCGTCCGTCTATCGGTCGAACGCATAAAGCCAGCCGCTTGAAACTTAACACATATACTTAATATTAATTTAGATCGTTGGGGATTGCAAATGGGCCATATCAGTTCAGATTTCCATCTCCCATATAAACCGATCTCCCGCTTTGACTCCTTGGGATCCTGGAAGCAACAATTTTCATCCGATTTGGCTAAAATTTTATATTAAAATAGTATTCACTTATGTCTTCTAACAACTGTGCCAAATACGGTCCAAATCGGTCTAAAACCTGATAAAGCTCCCATGTAAATCGGTATCTTATTTCAATCATACTTGTTCGGTTCCTAAAAGCTTTAATTTTTTGTGGTTTGACAGAAGTTTTGTATGTTGAATAAAATTATGTCCTTCAACTAAATTTATTTTGTATTAATTTTTAGCAGAATCCGTGGTGTTGGGTTCCCAAGATTGGGCCGGCCGAACTTACGCTTTTACTTATCTGTGACTAATGGCTTCAACCTGAAATACCCACAAATGAAGTGAGCATAAATAAAAAAAAGCTTCTCGTACTAAATTCAAGAAGTACACGTAAAATTTTTAATTCATCATCATTTGTATGTATCACTTTCAAATAACCAAAGATTGGCAACTCTGTTCATCCCAAATGGATGGGTATACTTCAGATAGTGTCACTTCGGTATGCGTTTTCTTGTCATTAATACTTATTTAGATAATTGTGTATGTAAGTACTAACGTTGATACACGTATATACATAAATACAAATGTAAGTGCGAATGATAGCTGGCAAATAAAGGAGACTTTGTATAAAGAAGATTTCATTTCGCAGCGAGTACTTGTATTAACGATTAGGGGTATTCACTATGACGTAACATTATTTCGCCAAAATATATTCATCCTGAAAGGTAAATGTAAAAACCCGAAATGATGTCAAAATTCCCAAATAGTTTTGGATTATCGCACCATATTTGCTGTGTTTTATTTTAGTCATATCCAGTGCAACTAAAATGTTCTGAATAAAATATCAGTGTAAAGTTGTACTGTAACAGTAACAGAAAATAAGGAATGATTAAGCGCGGTTTGCACTATATGGGACTTAAATAGAACACAGCAATTAATCGTAGGTTGTGTGTGCGTCACAAACTACAATATGTGAGATAGGTCAAATTCGTTAATGTCATAACATTCAAATCAAGAATTTCGAATGGGAATATGCAATTTGAATGTGATATTATGTGACTTGTCGTATTTTATTTAAGTTCTGCATAGCGTAAATTACGCTTTATCGGCTGTTATCGATGACTATACAATACAACTCAGCACTGGAAATTTATCCTGAACATCTGATTTGCACTGCAAAAAAGACGACAAATTAATCTTATAAAGTCTGCACTATAAATCGCATTTGTCAAGTTTTTTCAACTGGAATTATGGAAGTAATATGATCGGCGATTCATAATATAGTTAAAATATAGTTAAAATTTTTATTCGAGTATGTTAATATTTTTAATTTGCACCCATCATTACTCTATTGGGTTGCCCAAAAAGTAATTGTCGGTAATATAGTAGTAATATAGTCGGCGTTGACAATTTTTTTCAATGGATTGTGACTCTGTAATTGCATTCTTTCTTCTGTCAGTTATCAGCTGTTACTTTTAGCTTGCTTTAGAAAAAAAGTGCGCGAAATTTTGTTTACATTTGTTTGTTTGGCGTCAATTTTAATATGGGTACCACATGTTTTGAAAGAAATTCATTTAACAAACCGAATCAACGCTTGTGATATGCACCTTAAACGCAATGAATTCGATCCGTTTTTAAAACGAATCATAACTGGAGATGAAAAATGGATTGTTTACAACAACGTTAGTCGAAAACGAAATCTTTGGTCACTCGCCAAAAACTGAATGAGCTTGGCTGGGAACTTTTGATGCATCCACCATATAGCCCTGACCTTGCAACATCAGACTACCAGTTATTTCGATCTTTGCAGAACTCCTTAAATGGTAAAACTTTCGGCAATGATGAGGCTATAAAATCGCACAAGGCTCAGTTTTTTTGCAGATAAAGGCCACAAGTTCTATGAGCGTGGAATACTAAATTTGCCAGGAAGATAGCAAAAGGTTATCGAACAAAATGGCAATTATATATTTGATTAAAGTTCATTCTTAGTTTTATTAAAAATGCATTTACTTTCTTTTAAAAAATCCGCAATTACTTTTTAGGGAACCCAATAGTTTAGTTTCATTCCAATGTAGAAGTTGTTCAGAGAACTTGACAAAGAGATCTATGGTGAAAGGTAAACAGCCACACTAAGCGCATATTTCAAATAAAGAATTGAAAATAGTGAATACCCCTTATATTTAAATTAGAGTGTACATTAGTATAACAATAATATTGCAGCGATACAATAACGCAATAAATATAGTCTGATTTAGAGTCTTCTCCTTCTGCTTTTGATTTTGTTTTCTCGGAATGTTTCTGAAACGTTTAATAAAAGCAGGATTAAATGGGGCACTCACACTCTGTGTGTGGCATAATGGCAATGAGGCTTTCACATTTTCAAATAAACACAGACCTCGCCATCAAAGCCATCCAGCTATCCAGCCGACGGAATACAATATAAAAAAAGTCAAGTCAAAAACCACATTACGCACAGTAGAAGCAAATTTTTGTGTCTTATTTTATGATTATTTTTATACCCTCCACCATAAGATGGGGGGTATACTAATTTCGTCATTCTGATTGTAACTACTCGAAATATTCGTCTGAGACCCCATAAAGTATATATATTCTTGATCGTCGCGACATTTTATGTCGATCTAGCCATGTCCTTATCGATCTAGCCATGTCCTTATTAGCTTATTAGTGTAGGTCGGTTGGTATTGTAAATGGGCCATATCGGTCCCTGTTTTGATATAGCTGCCATATAAACCGATCTTGGGTCTTGACTTCTTGAGCCTCTAGAGTGCGCAATTCTTATCCAATTGGAACGAAATTTTGCACGACGTGTTTCGTTATTATATCCAACAACTGCGCCAAGTATGGTTTAAATCGGTCCATAACCTGATATAGCTGCCATATAAACCGATCCGGGATCTTGACTTCTTGAGCCTCTAGAGGGCGCAATTCTTATCCAATTTGAATGAATTTTGGCACGTAGTATTTTGTTATGATATCGTACAACTTTGCCAAATATGGTTCAAATCGGTCCATAACCTGATATAGCTGTCATATAAACCGATCTGGGATCTTGACTTCTTGAGCCTCTAGAGTGCGCAATTCTTATCCAATTGGAACGAAATTTTGCACGATGTCTTTTGTTATGATATCCAACAATTGTGCTGAGTATGGTTCATATCGGTCCATAGCCTGATATAGCTGTCATATAAACCGATCTTGGGTCTTGACTTCTTGACTTCTTGAGCCTCTAGAGGGCGCAATTCTTATCCAATTTGAATGAGTTTTTGTACGAAGTATTTTGTTATGATATCCTACAATTGTGCCAAATATGGTTCAAATCGGTTCATAACCTGATATAGCTGTCATATAAACCGATCTGGGATCTTGACTACTTGAGCCTCTAGTGGTCGCAATTATTATCCGATTTGCCTGAAATTTTGTACGACGGATTCCCTCATGACCATTAACATATGTGTTTATTATGGTCTGAATCGGTCTATAGCCCGATACAGCTCCCATATAAATCGATCTCTCTATTTTACTTCTTGAGCCCACAAAGAGCGCAATTCTTATTCGAATTGGCTGACATTTTACACAGGTCTCCAACATGTAATTTGATTGCGGTCCAAACTGGACCATATCTTGATATCGCTCTAATAGCAGAGCAAATCCTTTCTTATATCCTTTATGCCTAAGAAGAGATGCCGGGAAAAGAACTCGACAGATGCGATCCATGGTGGAGGGTATGTAAGATTCGGCCCGGCCGAACTTAGCACGCTTATACTTGTTTTTTGTTCATTACGGAGTGGATTTTCAATAACGGTTTGGTACTAAAACCAATAACGGTCAGGTGCTAAAACTAAAAACAGATTGGTATTTAAACCAATACCAGCTCGGTAATAAGGCTTGTACCAAACGGTACTAATCAATTTATGATTCATCCATACCATCCGGTATTGATTTTGTACCATACAAAGTTGCTTTACTATCAATACCGTATTGTATTGAAATAAGCACGTTTTAATACAACTTTTCTTGGGGGTGCTTATCCAACCCCCAGAGGCATTTCTACGTTCATGGCTCCCATATAAAACGATATCCCAATTATTGTCCTTGAGTCTCTAGCAGGCGCAATTCTTATCTGATTTCGATGAAACTTCACACGACGCTTTTCCAATAACATTCAACATACGTCCCAATTATGGTCCGAATCGATCCATGTTCTAATATAGAAATATTTAAGATAACGTCTTAGATAGAGCAAGCACAAGCGTGCTAAGTTCGGCCGTTTGTATTTGTTATTTTCGTCTTAAGTCATATAAGGATATCGGTACTTAGGATGCCTATATCACCATATTGACCGATTCGGATAAACTTGGTACTAATGTTATAAGTCATAAAATTTAAGCCAAATTTCAGCCAAATCGGATGAAATTTGAGGCTTCTAAGGGCTGAAGAAATTGTTATGCTCGTTGAGATATATATTCCGATTCGGACCATAAGTAAATTGAATGTTGAAGATCATAATAAAAGTCATTGTTTAATATATCAGTCTATTCGGATAAGAATTGCGCCTTGTAGGGGCTCAAGAAGCATAATCTAGAGGTCGGTTTATATGGGGTCTGTATCAAGCTCTAAAATGCAGCAAAATCGGATAAGAATTGCGCCCTCTAGAGGCTTAAGAAGTCAAGATCCCAGATCGGTTTATATGGCAGCTATACAAGGTAATTTTCCGATTTGAACCATATATTTCGCAGTTGTTGGAAGTCATAACAAAATACTTTGTGCTAAATTTAGGCCAAATAAGATAAGAATTGCGTCCTCTAGTAGCTCAAGATCGAAGATCGGTTGATAGCCGCTACATCAGGTTATGCACCGATTTAAGCTATATTTAGCACAGTTGTTAGAAGTCTTAACAAACAACTAAATGCAAAATTTCAGCCAAATTGGACGAAAATTTCGCCCAGCTATCATTTGGCAGCTGTATCAGGTTATTAACCGATTTGAACCAAATTTGGCACAGTTGTTGAAAGTGATACTATAACACCTAATGCAAAATTTCAGCCAAATCGGATACGAATTACGCCCTCTAGATGTTTACGAAGTCAAGACCAAAGATAGGTTTATATGGCAGCTAGATCAAAACATTGATCGATTTGGCCCATTTACAATCCCAACCGACCTATACTAATAAGAAGTATTTGTGCAATTTGTTGCGTGATTTCGACAGACGGATGTACGGACATGGATAGATCGACCTAAAGTGTCATGACGATCAAGAATATATATACTTTGTGGGGTCATAGACGCATATTTCGAGATGTTATATATGTTATAGAAACGAAATAATGAAATTATTATACCCCCCATCCTATGGTGGAAGGTATAAAAAGTATCTTTGCAAAATTTCAAGGGGCTAGTTTTACGTGTTCGGCCACTATTGGTTTCGACAGGCAGCCGGACGGACGGACATGATTACATCGAATCAGAATGTCGAGATGATCAAGAATATATATATATATATATATATATATATATGATAAGGTCTTAGATCAATATTTCGAAGTGTTTCAAACAGAATGACTAGACTAGTATACCACCATCTTACGATGGTGGGTCTAAAAATGCTTGTCTAAGAACAAGAACTAATAGAGCAACAGGCAAATTACATACATTGTTTGCTATAGTTATTAGAAGGTGCGAGCACAACAACTGCCATGGTAAGGTAAGGTTTGAGATTTAAGAGGTAGTTTTCCATCAGACTGACTTAGACGTTTTCGTCCATTGTGATACCACAGTACAGGAGAAGGTAGATGTCTTCTAGTTCCTACCGCTGACCCATCCAGATGGTTTTAAAAAGCCCATTAACTTGAGAATGTTCACATCCGCTAAATCAGACAAGTTCTCAAAGAAATGAGAACCTAAAGTGGATCTCCTTCTGACTGCCAGTATGGGACACACACACAGCAGATGTTCCATAGCCTCTTCCTCCTCAATGTTGCCACAGTTGCTGCAGAAGTCGTTACTGGCAACCTTCAGTCTGTCAGCTTGCTTTCCGATCAGGCAGTGATATGTCATGACGGACACAATGCCTGAGACGTCTATTCTAGCCATCGTCAGCAAAAGGTAGACCTCTTCAAGACTAGATTAGACTACACAATTTTGCGGTGTTCAAGGAAGGAGTAAAGTTAGGTGCTCGAAATTTTGCATTAATACTTATTATTAGTGCAGGTCAGTTGGGATTGTAAATTGGGCATATCGGTCCATGTTTTGGTGAAGCTGCCATATAAACCGATGTCGGATCTTGATTCTTGAGCCTCTAGAGGGCGCAATTCTTATCCAGTTTATCTGAAATTTTGCACCAGATGTGCTATTTTGACTTCCAACAACTCTGCTATGTATGGTCCTAATCGGCTTAAAACCTGATAAAGCTCCCATATAATCCGATTTCGAATCTTAATATCTGAAGCTGCTAGAGGGCGCAAAAGTTATCCGATTTGGCTGAAATTTTTCATGAAGTGTTTTGCCCTTCTAACAACTTGAAAGATGGTTACAATTAGAAAAATTTTGAGTTTGTAATATAACTACTTCGACATCTTTAAAATGTCAGCTGATGTGAGCCATAAATCCGGAATAAGCCGTCAGTGAAAAGTGGGTATTATGTTATTTACCATGAGTAAAAGGTATAATTGGTCAAACATTTTTTTTTAAACGTTCTCGATTCTCAGATAGATCTATTATATGTTTCAGTTGATTTAATTGATAACATAGGTGGCGAAATGGATCATTATTGGCATAGTTGGTTTTATAATAAGAAATTTTCAAAAGATCAAAATATCTGGTAGGTCTGATAGGAAAGTTAAAGAAAATTCGACTCAAAAGAAAGCAGGAATCTATTTGGCCATGAATTAATTTAGTCAAAAACGTAATGTTAAGCATGGTCCTACGACTTTTTAATGTAGGAAGCTTTATAAGATTTAATCGGTACTCATACGAAGGTAATTAACTTCTGTCCCACCCATTTCGACGGAGACAAAATGGTAGAAATTGTTTTTGAACCGATTCTATCAAATCAGAATGAATATTGTAGTACGGATCCCATACCACTGAACCATACTCGAAATTACTTTTGACTAGTGACGTATATGAGTTTTTCGTCACAGAGAAATCATTAAGATCTTTACTCCAGCGTTTCATGAAGCCAAGAGCACTACGTGCTTTGTTCACAACCTTTGAGAAGTGTTTGCAGAAGTTTTATCGTTGATCTAGAAGAAATCCAAGGTCTTTAAAGCTAAAGACTACTTCAAGTTGATTAGAACCCAAAAAGTAGCTAGTTTTAAGAGAGGTTATTCTTGAAAATGATATGCGATTGCATTTGGAAATATTAAGTTCCATAAAGTTCTGGTTGCACCTTTCGTGAAGAGTATCATGGTCAAACTGAAGATAACACTGTTCATCAGAGTCCCTAGTTGATCTGAAGATCTTTACATCACTTACATACATCAAAATATTCGAGTGCTTTAAAGTAAAAGGGAGATCGTTTATGAACAAACAAAACAGCACAGGGCCAAGGTGACTACCCTGTGGAACACCTGAAGAGACAACAATTGATTTGGAAACTGCAGTACCAAATTAACTCTTTGAGTACGTCCAGTCAGATATGATCTGATCCACTTTAGTAAAGATGGACTGAAACCAATAAGATCTATCTTTCTTAACTAAAATCTTCTTTACTAAAATCGGTATATATAGTATCCGTTTGGTAGCGTTCCCTAAAGCCATCGTTGACCAAACAAGTAAATTCAAAAATATTTGTTATCGTCGATTTCGATTTCCAGAACCCATGTTGGTAGGGAGACAACATAGAAGAGACTTTCATGTGAAAAAGTGTCAGTCAAAATTTTCTCTAATAGCTTCGGAATAGCACTCAAAATTTAAATGTCCCTATAATCCTCATTGCGATTTCCGGCTTTAAATAACGGTCTTATATAAGATTGTTTCCACAATTCCGGCAGATATGCATGCTTTACTGAACTGTTGAAAAGTGTGCAAAGGGGGTACGAAAGTTCGAGAGCGCAATGCTTTAAAATGTTCGATGGAATTACATCTGGACCGGGATTAAAAGTTATCTTCAGTGATCTTAAATTTTCAAGTATTGCGTTTTCGCCAATCCCAGACACGTCTATAAAAGCTGAATTGTTGATTACGTATGGAAATGTTCCACATAAATCATAGTAATAATCTGAGTAGGTAGTGCTAAAAAAGTCAGCAAAGATGTTGGCAATGCCTGAATCGTTATCAGCTACTTTAGCTTTATATCTAAGAAAATTCGGTAAACTATTAAAACGGCGCTATGAACTCACAAATTTGTAGAAGGATTTAGGATTTGATTTCAATTGATTTCTAATTTTATTCAAATAACTACCATATGCCAATTTGTTTTCTTTATTATATTCACATCTTGCTAAAGAATATTTCGAAAAGTCAGATGTTGAGCCTCAGCGTTTAAACCTTTTATATAATTTATTCTTCTTGTTCTTCAGCCTAGAAATATTGGTTGTATTCCATGAAGGACCACATGCGTTGCAAAAAGTAGTTTTAGGGACAGATTGAGAAATAAAGTCATAAAAAGTTAAAATCATTTCATCGATATCTTTAGATCTGAAAATATCATTCCAATGAACAGATGAGAGTAGTGAGTTCAGTTTGATTCAATCAGTTTTAGCAAAACAGTACACTTTTTCAATTGCTACATTTCTTTTAACTTTAAGAGTGGGATAGGGTATAAGTAATTTGAGTGTCGGATGACATCTATCCTCAGGACTTACAATCGGATCATTAGAACTTAAACATAACTCAGATGGTTGATTAACGAAAACAAGATCGAGTAATTTAGAAAATGAATTGTTTATGTAATTCATTTGAAAAAGACCAAAATTTTGCCGATGCATTCATTAGAAATGCCATTTGGTAGCACGGGTGTTAAATCATTGGACTCGGACGAATGAATCCAGTTAATTTGAGGAAGATTAAAATCACCAAGGGCAATCAATGTGTCTCATGGTTGAGACGACTGAAATCCTGATTGGATTGCAGATACGTGTTTTAAATAAATATCCTCACATGAAGAGGGTGGGACGTAAGAACATGAAATAAATATTGAACAATTTTTGAAAAATATTTTTACGGCTACAAATTTAATATCCAAGGAAGATTCCACTATTATTTATACCATGGGTTGCATTTGTAAATTTCTTTTCCCGGTATCTCTTTAAAAGCAAACAAATTGTAATGGATAAGATTTGATATGCTATTAGAGTTACACTCATAGAAAAAAGTTTGCTGAAAAAAGGAAACACTATCTGCTGAATATAAGTGGTTAATTTTGCTGCAATGGTAGCAGTAGTTCTGCAATTTCAGAGCAGGGTGCTAACCGGTGAAAAGCCTGTTGTTTGTTGAAAATGACTGCTGCTTCATTATGAAGGAGATGTTAGCAGAAAAGGTAGAACACATATGTAAATATGAGTCTCAGAAGATGTTTATAATCACCACTGAATGTAAACATTCGATAACCTTTTTTTAATTTAGATACAAGAGGTCATGCCAGTCATATTAGTAGAGCAATAACAAACAAGTAAAAAGGCGATAAGTTCGGCCGGGCCGAACTTTGGATACCCACCACCTTTCATCAAAATCCGGTGAAAATTGCATACCTTATGTCCCATAGCAGTTATATCGAAATAAGTTCCGATTTGGACCAAATACTAATAAGTACAAGTCTTTGTTCAATTGTCGAAAAGCCTAACATAAGTCACTGTGTCAAATTTCAGTGAATACGGATTATAAATGCGCCTTTTATGGACCAAGACTTTAATTCGAGATATCGGTCTACATATCCATATCTGGACCGATTAAGGCCAAATTACAGAAATATATCTAAGAGCCTAACACAACGCACTGTCCCAAATTTCGGCGAAATTGGACAATAAATACGCCTTTTATGACCCCAAAACCTAAAACCGAGAGATACGTCTATATGGCAGCAATATCCAAATCTGGACCGATCTGTCCCATATTGCAGAAGTATGTCAAGGGTCTTAACTTAACTCACGGTCCCAAATTTCGGCGACGTCGGACAATAAATGCGCCTTTTATGGGCCCAAAACTTTAAATCGAGAGATCGGTCTAAATGGCAGTTATATCCAAATCTGAACCGATCAGAACCAAATTGAAGAAAAATATCGAAGGGCCTAACACAACTCACTGTCCAATATTTCTGTTAACTCGGATAACAAATGTGGCTTTTATGGGCCTAAATCCCTAAATCGGCGGATCGGCAGCTATATCCTAATCTGGACCAATCTTGGCCAAATTGGCGAAGGAAGTCGAAAGGCCTAACAGAACTCACTGTTCTAAATGTCAGGAAAACCGGATATTTCAACAGACAGACGGACGGACATGTCTAGATCGTTTTAGATTTTTACGCTGATCAAGAATGTATATACTTTATAGGGTCTGAAATGGATATTTTGATGTGTTGCAAACGGAATGACAAAATGAATATACCCCCATCCTTCGGCGGTGGGTATAAAAATGCGAGCGAGCTCAGCCACATTTCGAAATGTGTATCAATGGCATTAAGAAATGTTTGCTAATATTTGCCGAAACAGCAGTAATGTTTTCTCTCCCATTTTCAGCACACAAAATCTGCTGTTTTAACAAAAAATTTTGTGTTTTGAATAACACATTTTTTTGGGTGTATATCAGGTTGGAGGTTAGAAACCAAAGAAGAAGTTATTGTGCAAAATTTCAGCCAAATCTAATAAGAATTACGCCCTATAGGGGCTCAAAACCGATCAAGAGATCGAGCTATATTAGGTTATGAACCGATTTATACAATATTCAAAAAGTATGTTGAAGGTCATAGGATAAGTCACTGTGCAAATCAGACAAAAATTGCGACTTCTAGGGGCTCAAGAAGTGCAATCGGGAGAGGGGTTTATATGGGCGCTATCTTAGCTACCGTTTCGGACCATATTTTGCAAGTATGTTGAAGGTCATAGAAATGCGGCCCCTCGAACCTCATGAATTACAATAAGGAGATCGGTTTATATGGGAGCTATATCGGATTTTGTGCCGATTTGGACCATACCTGGCACATCTATTGAATGGCACAAAGAACGTCATAGTACAAATTTTCATCCAAATTTTATAAGAATTGCACTCTTTCGAAGTTTAAAATTGTAATAGCTAAATCGGTTTATATGGGAGCTAAATCAAAACATGAACCTATGGCCCATCTACAATCCTAATTGTCCTACACTAATAGGAAGTATTTCTGCAAAATTTCAAGCTACTAGCTAACAGATAGACGGACGGACATGGACTTAAAATGTCATGACGATCAAGAATTTATATACTTTTTTGGGCGCAGACCAATATTTCTAGATGTAACAAACGGAATGACTAGATTAGTATACCCCCTACCCTATACTGGTGGGTATAAAAATATTTTGGGATGTTCATCTGTTTATCGCGTAAACATTTCTAAAAAATGTATGTGTCTGCGAAATTCTTGTTGTGTTTTATTGTATCTGGTAGCTATTTGTCTGCTGCTCCAATGATTATTTTCGCTTACCCATCCGCACTCGATCGAGCTGCCCAACATACTTATTGGTCTTTGCTCAGTCAAAAAAAAAAAGGAAAAAATTTTGTGTTTGAGAATGTGTGTATACCTGACGACGAGCACACAATTGTAATTATTTGGCCTTGCTTGGGGTTATTTTCTTGTGTGAGTACACTGTAATGTGCAATAGTGTAACTATTTTTACCCATCACTGGTCTATACGCTCAAATATTCACCCCTCCTCTCTAGTGGGAGAAACACAACAGAATAATGTTTGGTCTGGTAAACGAATAATCGTTTGCGGCTATCGAAACACTTTTGTCTTAAAATAAAATTGACTTCCGGGTTTTCATGACAAAATAGAAAGTTTGCTTAGGGTGTGCCCAAAACACAAGTTTGCCATAAAAAACGAGAAAATGGATTTTAATTTTTTGTCTTGGGCTTGGATCTAAAATCAATATCAATCTTCCCCTTTTTTAACGCAAACTTATGTTTTTTGGGCACACCTTAAGCAAATTCCTTGGGATTATATTCTTAAGTGCCAATACAGTAATGTGCAATAGTGTGCGTATTTTTGCCCATTACTGGTCTGAAAGCTCTCACCCTTTCTCTCTAGATGGAGAGACGCAAGATAATTATTATAAGTCTAGTTAACAAATAATCGTTTGTGGCTATCGGGACACTTTTATCTTAAATCAAAATCGAATTCCGGATTTTTACGACGAAATCGGAAATTTGTTTAAGGAGTATCCAAAATCAAAAGTTTGCGGTAAATAACTGGCAGATTAATTTTGATTATAGACTCATGGTTTATTGAACCAAACTTCTTAAAATTTTTGGTAGATTTTGAGTTTAATAACCGCTTGGTGAGCATTTTACAAATTTAACCTCCTTAATGGGTACGAAGGAGAATTGTTCCTTAGGTATAAAGGGAGGATATAGGCTACCTATGAATCACGAGCTGTATGACGATCCTAGCATTGTTACACGTATCAAAATATTGGGTTGCCCAAAAAGTAATTGCGGATTTTTTAAAAGAAAGTAAATGCATTTTTAATAAAACTTTAATCAAATATACTTTTTTTGCACTTTTTTTCTAAAGCAAGCTAAAAGTAACAGATGATAACTGACAGAAGAAAGAATGCAACTACAGAGTCACAAGCTGTGAAAAATTTAGTCAACGCCGAGTATATGAAAAATCCGCAATTAGAGGCTCAAGAAATCAAGACCCAAGATCGGTTTATATGACAGCTATATAAGGTTATGAACCGATTTGAACCATAATTGGCACAGTTTTTGGATATCGTAACAAAACAAGTCGTGCAAAATTTCATTCCAATCGGATAAGAATTGCGCACTCTAGAGGCTCAAGAATTCAAGACCCCAGATCGGTTTATATGGCAGCTATATCAGGTTATAAACCGATTTGAACAATACTTGGCACAGTTGTTGGATATAATAACAAAACACATCGTGCAAAATTTCATTCCAATCGGATAAGAATTGCGCACTCTAGAGGCTCAAGAAGTCAAAACCCAAGATCGGTTTATATGGCAGCTATATCAAAACATGGACCGATATGGCCCATTTACAATACCAACTGACCTACACTAAGAAGAAGTATTTGTGCAAAATTTCAAGCGGCTAGATTTAGCGTGCTTTCGACAGACAGACGGACGGACAGACGGGCGGACATGGCTAGATCGATATGAAATTTCACGACGATCAAGAATATATATACTTTATGGGGTCTCAGACGAATATTTCGAGTAGTTACAAACAGAATGACGAAATTAGTATACCCCCCATCTTATGATGGAGGGTATAAAAATGCACAATCGTATTTTTTTTAATTCGATTCAAAAAGAAATTATTCGTTAACTTTTTCATCAAAATGCAATATTGGACTTCGAAATTAGTTACAGTTTACCTCAAGTTTCACTTTCGCTTTTTTTATACCCTCCACCATAAGATGGGGGGTATACTAATTTCGTTATTCTGATTGTAACTACTCGAAATATTCGTCTAAGACCCCATAAAGTATATATATTCTTGATCATCGTGTAATTTTATGTCGATCTAGCCATGTCCATCCGTCTGTCCGTCCGTCTGTCTGTCGAAAGCACGCTAACTTCCGAAGGAGTAAAGCTAGCCGCTTGAAATTTTGCACAAATACTTCTTATTAGTGTAGGTCGGTTGGTATTGTAAATGGGCCATATCGGTTCATATTTTGATATAGCTGCCATATAAACCGATCTTGGGTCTTGACTTCTTGAGCCTCTAGAGTGCGCAATTCTTATCCTATTGGGATGAAATTTTGCACGACGTGTTTTGTTATGACATCCAACAACTGTGACAAGTATGGTTCAAATCGGTATATAACCTGATATAGCTGACATATAAACCGATCTGGGGTCTTGACTTCTTGAGCCTCTAGAGTGCGCAATTCTTATCCGATTGGAATGAAATTTTGCACGACGTGTTTTGTTATTATATCCAACAACTGTGCCAAGTATGGTTTAAATCGGTTCATAACCTGATATAGCTGCCATATACACCGATCTGGGGTTTTGACTTCTTGAGCCTCTAGAGTGCACAATTCTTATCCGATTGGAATGAAATTTTGCACGACGTGTTTTGTTACGATATCCAACAACTGTGCTAAGTATGGTTCAAATCGGTCCATAACCTTATATAGCTGTCATATAAACCGATCTTGGGACTTCACTTCTTGAGCCTCTAGATGTCGCAATTATTATCCGATTTGCCTGAAATTTTGTACGACGGATTCTCTCATGACCATTAACGTATATGTTTATTATGGTCTGAATCGGTATATAGGCCGATACAGCTCCCATATAAATCGATCTCTCTATTTTACTTCTTGAGCCCACAAAGGGCGCAATTCTTATTCGAATTGGCTGACATTTTACACAGGTCTCCAACATATAATTTAATTGTGGTCCAAACCGGACCATATCTTGGTATCGCTCTAATAGCAGAGCAAATCTTTTCTTATATCCTCTTTTTGCCTAAGAAGAGATGCCGGGAAGAGAACTCGACAAATGCGATCCATGGTGGAGGGTATATAAGATTCAGCCCGGCCGAACTTAGCACGCTTTTACTTGTTTAAGATTTGTTCTTACCAAGGCTATGAGATGATAGCAATAACATTGGACAACATTTTATGTTGTGACTTGACCTCACTTGTAGCAGCATGTACAGTATTTTAATCTCCCAACAAATTGTAGCCAAAGTCCATGGCTACATTACGGGTTAACATGATATACATAAGTTGTGATCCAAAAATTGGTATGAAACAATTTCCAAAAAGAAAATTTCGCCACTGTGCATCATTTAGGGTCTGCATGGAAGCCAACATCAAACGAAAAGTTAGCAACGCCCGAAACGAATGTGTAAAAGAATAACTTCATGTACATATTTTTTTGTTTGACTTGTGTCTGTTCCTTACATTCTATTGTAAGCAATTTATTTAACTTCAGCGGTGCGTGTATTACGACACTCTACAAAATTTGCCATCCCCCAAATTATCCGTCACTTGTTGTGTTGTTCATTTGGTCCAAGATCTTTGATATCTCATTTGGTCTGGGCGGATCTAGTTGGTGCGGTCTGGTGGAAAGCTTCCCATTTCTTGGCCGGCGATTGGTGTTGGTTGTAACGAGACGAACTGCTTTCCCATGACACTTTGTATGTTGTCATGGGGGCCGCTTCATGTGATTATAGCAAGATTAAGAATATGGCGTATGGCCGAATTCCCTGCGTTGTGACAAGGGCTGTATAAAATTTCGTCTAGAATGTTTTATTCAACCATAACATGTATTTTTTTTCCTTTTGGCTTTTTGTTATTTATAGCCTTCGTCATACTATTGTTGCTGGGGGAAGAAAGAGGCTGCGAACTGATGGAAGGTGGAAAACCTTATTTAATCAAAGACGCTTCTTGTTTACACTAAATCCTGGGCATTCTGGCCAACAAGAGAGATTAAGTTTTATGTAATTTATGAGGACATGTCAACCAATAAGTCAGCCCGGAGAAGTTTTGATTTTCAGTTTATAAATGTCAGCGATATTTTTCGGCTGATATTAAGTTTCGTTTAAGGGCATCTATCACCATTTGACCTTACTCAATAATGTCAACATTCTGAGTATTAAATTGTTGACCCCAGTTGCAAACATCACAATTTGATTGGATTATGAAAATCAAATAAAGTGTGACAACCGCAAAAAGCAGGACGGTAATTCCATTGACCACATAATTTAATAGTCTTGGTTTTTAAAGTTAGTGCGAGTGGAAAAAAATCATTTAAAAAAGTGTCATTGGCGAAACAGAGTTACTAAAGAGGCTATTTTTTATCGGGGGATAATATTGGGTTGCCTAAAAAGTAATTGCGGATTTTTTAAAAGAAAGAAAATGCATTTTTATTAAAACTTAGAACGAACTTGTATCAAATATATAATTGCCATTTTGTTCGATAACCTTTTGCCATCTTCCTGGCAAATTTAGTATTCCACGCTCATAGAACTTCTGGCCTTTATCTGCAAAAAACTGAACCAAGTGCGATTTTATAGCTTCATCATTGCCGAAAGTTTTACCATTTAAGGAGTTCTGCAAAGATCGAAATAAATGGTAGTCTGATGGTGCAAGGTCAGGGCTATATGGTGGATGCATCGAAAGTTCCCAGCCAAGCTCACTCAGTTTTTGGCGAGTGACCAAAGATGTGTGCGGTCTAGCGTTGTCCTGGTGGAATATGACACTTTTACGATTGACCAATTCTGGTCGCTTCTCCTTGATGGCTGTATTCAATTTGTCCAATTGTTGACAGTAATCATCCGAATTAATCGTTTGGTTCCTTGGAAGCAGCTCAAAATATACCACACCCTTCCAATCCCACCAAACAGACAGCATAGCCTTCTTTTGGTGGATATCAGCCTTTGAAGTGGTTTGAGCTGGTTCACCATGCTTGGACCATGATCGTTTTCGACTAACGTTGTTGTAAACAATCCATTTTTCATCTCCAGTTATGATTCGTTTTAAAAACGGATGGAATTCATTGCGTTTAAGGTGCATATCACAAGCGTTGATTCGGTTTGTTAAATGAATTTCTTTCAATACATGTGGTACCCATACTAAAATTGACGCCAAACAAACATATGTAAACAAAATTTCGCGCACTTTTTTTCTAAAGCAAGCTAAAAGTAACAGCTGATAACTGACAGAAGAAAGAATGCAATTACAGAGTCACAAGCCGTTGAAAAATTTGTCAACCCCGACTATATTACTACTATATTACCGACAATTACATTTTGGGCAACCCAATAATTCCGATTGCTGAAGTCTAGAAAAGAAGTTTATTCACATTGGAAGAAATCAGTGCACATTACTTTAAAGCTCCCATATATTCAGTTGCTTATGGTTAGGTTAGGTAAGGTTAAAGTGGTAGTTTGGTATCTAAACAGACTCACTTAGACTATCTTAGGCCATTGTGATACCACAGTAGCAACAGAACCGGCCTATTGTGGAAAGCGGACCCACGACACCTGCTCTAGTAATCCGACCACGCTATCAACTCGGCTACAGAGGCGACCCTCCGTTCGTCTGTCGAAATCAAGATAGCGGTCGAACGCGTAAAGCAAGCAGCTTTAAATTTTGCACAGGTACTTAATATTGATGTAGGTCGCGGTGGTCTGCAAATGGGTCATATCGGTTCAGATTTAAATATAGCTCCCATATAAAAAAATCTTTTGATTTGGCTAAAATTTTGCATGCGGTGTTCTGTTACAATTTCCAATAACTGTTCTATGTACGGTCCAAATCAGTCTATAACCTGATATAGCTGCCATATAAACCGGTCTCTCGATTATCCTTGTTCGGTTCCTAGAAGTTTTAATTTTTGGTTGTTTGACAGAAGTTTGGTATGTACAATAAAATTATGCCCTTCACCTAGATTTAGTTCGTATACATTTTTAACTGAATCCATGGTGGTGGGTTTCCACCACCTCTTTACTTGTTTTTACTTGTTTTGTTTTGCCATTCATATTGAGCTGAAAATTGCACTGATTTTATTTGATCACAGGCAGGATAATTTCGAAGATGGGCTATATCGGAATATATCTTGATATCTATGACCCATTTAAGCAACATTTATCTTCCGATTTCGCTGAAACTTAAGACAGAGTGTGGTAAGACTCTCAATATCCTTATTCTATGCTGCCTGGATCGGTCTAGATTTCAATATAGCTGCCATATACACCGATTTCCCGATTTAAGGTTTTAAGCCCATGAAAGGTGAATTTTTAAACTGATTTAGCTGAAATTAAGCACAATGAGTAGCGTTAAGTCCCTTGCCTTTCTTACCGAGTATGGCCAAAATCGGTCTTTATTTGGACTTAACTGCTATATAGGCCGATCTTTTAATTTAAATTCTTGAACCCAAAATGGTCGAATTTATTATCCGATTTCGCTGAAATTTGGTACAGTAAGTTGTGTTGGGTCCCTAGACATTCTAGTTCAATATGGCTAAGATCGGTCTAGAGTTGGATGTAGCTGCATTGTATACCGATCTCCCGATTTATGGTTTTAGGCCCATAAATGTTGAATTAATTAACCACATTCGCTGAAACTCAGCACATTGAGTTGTGTTAGGTCCCCCGACATTCGTATCGAGTATGATCTAGATCGGCGCATGTTGAGAATAGCTCCCATATGGGAGCGATTAGGCTGAAATGTATGATCCGAATTGGTATTTAACCCGATAAAGCCCACATATAAACCGATTTGCTGATTTGACTCCTTGAGCCTCTAAAAGGTGCAATTCTTATCCAATTTGGTTGACATTTCACATGACGAACTTTTGTTATGACCTCTAAAATCTGTATCAGGTATGATCCGGATCGAAATATAACCCGATATAGTTCCCACTGAAACTGATCTCTCGATTTAAGATATTGAGCAACAACAGAAAATAATTAGTTTATAAATAAAAAAATCTCCATGAGGATTTTTTAATATGACTTCCCATATCTCTCTTTAGCTTCTGCCTAAAAGAGAATGTTGTAAGGTATATAATATTCGACTCAGCCAAAATTAAAGCGCACTCACATGTTTAATCTTGTTGGTTATCAATATGGCTTCTATTTGTGGATTGTTTTGAGGTAAAACAAGTTAAAGTGTGCTATGTTTGGACGGGCCGAATCTTATATACTCTCCACCATTGATCGCATATGTCGAGTTCTTTTCCTGGTGTCTCTTTTTAGAGAAACAAACTAAAAAAACCATAATTGAGTTGTATGTTGAAGGTCATGGGGGAAGCCGTTGTGCAAAATTTCAGCCAAATGGGATAAAATCTAGACGCTTAAGAAAAATAATCGGGAGGTCGGTTTATATGGGAGCTACATCGCGTTATGAACCGATTTAGATTATACATGACAAAAACGAGGCAAAACGAATCGCCTTACGCAAAATTTCAGCCAAATCGGAAAATAATTGCGCTTTCTATAGGCTCAAGAAATCAAGATCCCAGATCGGTTTATAAGGCAGCTATATCAAGTTATGGACCGATTTGAACCATACTAAGCACAGTTGATGAAAGTCATGACAAGACTCTCATGCAAAATTTCAGCCAAATCGGATAAGAATTGTGCCGTCTACAGGCTCAGGAAGTCAAGATCCAAGATCGGTTTGTATGGCAACTATATGGAAACATGAAACAATATGGCCCACTAACAATCCCAACCGACCTACACTAATGAAAAGTATTTATGCAAAATTTCAAGTTCCTAACTTTACTCCTTCGAGAGGTAGCGTGTTTTCGACAGACAGACGGTCTGAGGGACGGATGGACGGACAGGCGGACGGACATTACCATGTCAACATAAAATGTCATGACGATGAAGAATATATATACTTAATGGGGTCTTAGACGAATATCTAGAAATGCTACAAACGGAATGACGATATAGGAATACCCCATCTTATGGTAGAGGGTATTAAAATAGGCGAATGAATAGTTTAAGGTATTCAGGTAGCAATCTGTTTATATGGAGGAAAGTAAGTAATTATAGACCCATTGAAGCGGTATTTGGCATGAACGTTGGTTAAAGTAAGCGGTGCCCTCTAGTAATCCAAAATGTTAAATTGGGGTATTGGTTTACCTCAAGTCTAAATTTATTTTTATACCCTCCACAATAGGATGGAGGGCATACTAGTTTCATCGTTATGCCTATAACTCAGAGAAATCATTGGATGGAACTCGATTGTAATAACAAAGAGATGATAATGTCAAATCAATTGTTTGAGCTACGAATTGAACATTTTCATAGTCAAAAAACCTTCGTAACTTCAATACAATAAAAAGGATTATAAGATGCTGATTCTAACCAATGTATCACTTCAATCAATCATTTCCATAAAAAAAATGTATTTTGCTTTTGCCTTTTGTATCAACAACCTTAATTTTAAATCATCGTAGTACCAACAAAGAGTTAGCACAACTATCCTGCCGGAAGAAAATTCATTTTAAGTTAGTAATGCATACCGAAATCATATGCTACTTAAGGATTTGCAAACATACGCTCGAATCCGCTGGCCGGCAAAAATTTTTTTGTTACTATACCCACCATAAGATGGGCGGCACACTAATGCAGTCATTCCTTTTGCACCACCTCGAAATATTGATCTGCGACCCCATAAAGAATATATATTCTTGATCGTCTTGACATTCAAAGTCGATCTTGCAATGTCCGTTCGTACGTTTGTGGAAATCACTAAATTTTGCACAGATAATTGTTATTGATGCGGGCAGTTGGGGATTGCAAATACGCCATATAATATAATAATCCAATAACTTGCGAATGTGCACATCCGCTAAATCAGACAGGTTCTCAAAGAAATGAGAACCTAAAGTGGACCTCATTCTAACTGCTAGTGCCGGACTCACACATAGAATATGTTCTATAGTCTCTTCTTCCTCGATGTCCCTACAGCTTCTGCAAAAGTCGTTGCAGATAACCTTCAGTCTGTCAGCATGTTTACCGATTGGACAGTGACCTGTCATGACGGACACAATGACTGAGACGTCCGTTCTAGCCAATGAGAGCATAGCAGTAAACCTCTTCAAGTCTAGATGAGGCCACATAGTTTTGGAATGCTCACAGCCCCCTCTTTGTGACCATCTATCATTCGTTTCCCTTCGGGCCTGGTGCTGACAACTTAGCATACATGTTGCTAGAGGCATACCCACAGATTCCAGTGTCACTGGAAAATGTAAGGTAGTTCCTAGTCTCGCAAGCTCGTCTGCTTTAGAATTCCCTGGGATAGTTCTATGGGCCGGCACCCAGAACAGGTGAATTTTGAATGGTTCAGCCATCTCGTTAAGAGACCTGCGACAGTCGAGGGCGGTTTTTGTGTTCAGAAACACGTTCTCCAGGGATTATATGGCTGTCTGGCTGTCTGAGAAGATATTTATGCCAATCGTCGTAATGACATTATATCTTTGCCATTCCACCAATCCCCAATTGCAAGGATCTCTGCTTGATACACACTGCAATGGTCGGGTACCCTCTTCGATATTATCAGTTCTAGATCTTTAGAGTACACCCCAAAGGTGGGCTGGTTATTTAGTTTGAAACCATCCGTATAGAAGTATATGTAACTTCTGTTACCAGGGATATCGTAGTTTCAATCGGTTCTATCAGGATTAGTGGTACAGTAATTTTTATCAAAAAGCGGCTCAGGTAGGGTGTAATCCACACTGTCTGAAATATCGCATGTTGTATCAAGTACAATACAGTGTCCGTAGCCGCCTCATGACCAAAGAGAAAACTCCCTTAACCTCATGGCAGTGGTCGCTGCCGTTAGGGTAAGGTGTATAGGGCAAGAGTGGCCTTTTTTGCGCTTTCCAAAATGTCAAATTTGAAGTTCAATTTCCTGTCCAGCAAAATATTACTGCCGTGAGGTTTAGGTGTATAGGGCAAGAGTGGCTTTGCTTGCCCTTTCCAAAATGTTGGATTTCAAGTTCAATTTCCTGTCCAGCAAAACACCACTGCCGTGAGGTTAAGGGGTATAGGGCGAGAGTAGCCTTTCTTGCCCTTGCCAAAATGTTGGATTTGAAGTACAATTTCCTGTCCAGCAAAACACCCAGGTATTTTGCGCTTTCTGTAAATGGAACATTCTCTCCACCCAAGGAAACAAGTTCCACTGTAGGCAGCTTGTATCTCCTGCTGAAAAGAAATACTTCTGGCTTGCACGGATTTATAAAGGGTGATTTTTTTGAGGTTAGGATTTTCATGCATTAGTATTTGACAGATCACGTGGGATTTCAGACATGGTGTCAAAGAGAAAGATGCTCAGTATGCTTTGACATTTCATCATGAATAGACTTACTAACGAGCAACGCTTGCAAATCATTGAATTTTATTACCAAAATCAGTGTTCGGTTCGAAATGTGTTCATTCACCGTAACGTTGCGTCCAACAGCATCTTTGAAAAAATACGGTCCAATGATTCCACCAGCGTACAAACCACACCAAACAGTGCATTTTTCGGGATGCATGGGCAGTTCTTGAACGGCTTCTGGTTGCTCTTCACTCCAAATGCGGCAATTTTGCTTATTTACGTAGCCATTCAACCAGAAATGAGCCTCATCGCTGAACAAAATTTGTCAAAATTTGAACACATTTCGAACCGAACACTGATTTTGGTAATAAAATTCAATGATTTGCAAGCGTTGCTCGTTAGTAAGTCTATTCATGATGAAATGTCAAAGCATACTGAGCATCTTTCTCTTTGACACCATGTCTGAAATCTCACGTGGTCTGTCAAATGCATGAAAATCCTAACCTCAAAAAAATCACCCTTTACCAAGATCACTTTCGGTAGTCCACATTGCTGTTGCACGTAGAGCTTCCTGAAGTGTATCTCTTAGAGTGCTGGGAAACTTTCCCCTATCCGCAATTGCCACGTCATCAGCATACGCGACCACTTGTACGCCTTTTTCTTCCAGAGACAATAATATATTGCTAATGGCTATATTCCAAAGTAGAGGAGACAGTACAACTCCTTTCCTCTGCTGACCCATCTTTTTAGATCCACAGATCCCAAGCACGCCGTAAAGCATCTTTTAGTAAGTAAGTCATTAATAAACTTTCTTTCGGTAGAGTTGATGTCTAGAAACTCCAACTCCTTCATGATTGACTTCGGTTTTACATTATAGAAAGCGCCTTCAATGTCAAGAAATGCTACCATTGTATATTCCATGATAGCGAGAGAACCCTCTATGTAACCAACTAGGTCGTGAAGGGCTGTTTCAGTGGTTTTGCCTTTACTGTATGCATGCTGCTGCCGCGACAGGCGATCTCCAGGGATATTTGCCCTTAGATATGTTTCTATCAACCTCTCAAGAGTCTTCAGCATAAAAGATGACAGACTAATAGGATGAAAATCTTTCGCCTTCGAGTGGTAGGGTTTTGCTTCTTTCGGAATGATAATGGCCTTCGTCTCCCTCCATGCTACAGGTATATATGACATTCTGATACAAGCAGAGTATATCTCCTTAAGCCAGGGAACCAGTCTATCAGACACAGCTTGTAATTCAACCGATGATACATCATCAGGGCCTGGGGTCTTAAAAAGTCGAAACTTCTTATCGCCTAAAGAATTTTCGGCTCAGACACAATTCCCTAATGGCCTCCGACGAATGCGTCAGAAGAGGTTGTCACTGATATGACAACCTCTTCTGGGCCACGTTGTCCGTTGGAAATTTCCCGCGAAATGTGTATCAACGAGTATTTCTAGTGTTTCCCAACTAGACATTGTCCATACATTCTCTGACTTCTGGATGTACCCCACCGTAATAGGTCTCGAGGACAGAATCTTCCTTAGCCTAGAGGCCTCAGATGTATCCTCCACGGGACTGCAGAATTCCACCCAGGATTTATTCTGAACCTTTCTAAGCTCGTTTTTATATTTTCTTAGCTCAGCCTCATAGATTTCCCAATCGTGTTGTGCTCTTGTGGCTTTTGCTCTGTTTATGAGTTTTCTGCAGTCCTTCCTTAGACCAACCAGCTCTGGGGTCCACCATGGCGGTCGCTGTTTTGGCTTTGCACTAGGGTATGCTGACACAAGCGAGTCATTCAGGTCCTTCGTGATCCGCTTGACCACTATGTCTATATACTTCGTAGTTTCCACTTCCTATTCTAGTCCAGAAGTGATAGTGGTGCAGAATTTGTGCCGAAATTTATCCTTATCTGCCTTTCTTCTGTTTAGCCGAGGTACCACTACTTCAGTATTTTCTCCAAAGTTAAAACTAGTATAACGATGATCAGAGAAGCTGTGGTCATCCAACACTTCCCAGTCGCATATTCTTCCACTTATTCTTCCGATACAAAGGTAATATCTAGTACCTCCAGTACCAGATTGCAACTTATAATATATTCAATAAGCAGCTCACCCCTTTCGTTGACTTCCGAACTCCCCCGTATCAGGTGATGTGTTAGCATCACTTCTTACAACAAGGCTTTTCTTCCCTACAGAAGCAGCTTCAACCAGCCTCTTAAGGTTTGAAGGCGGCATCTCTGAATTTTGTGCCATATATAGGGAAGCCGGCCAGTAATGAGCCTTGTTTATTTCAAGCCTGGCTACTACTAAATCTTCAGTGCTTAGCGACGGAAGAAGAAAAATATTTAGATTACCCTTTGCAAGAATACAGACTCAGTGTCTCCCATTCCCCGTACCCTTGAGTAGTTTAAATCCCGGAATTCTCAGTCCACGAACCATTTCTCTACACACCCATGGATCCTGGATAAGAACCATGTCAAACCCCCCCCGCCATCAGGAGGACCTTTAGTGGAAGATTTATCTGTAGAAACCCGACCATAGTCAGGATTCAGAACTTCCACCACTATTGTATTAGCCTCGTTTTCTGACTCCACCAGGAGTTCATACTCACTAGATTCGTTAGAACTTGTCATGATGAGCTTCCGTACGCATCTAGGGGCAGGTGAGAAAACTGTGGAACCACTCTTCCTCAGGATACTGGGCACTTGCGGACGATTTCTCCTTAGTTGCTTCACTTACTGCTGGTGTCGAAGTACTTTCTGAGTTCCGTGCTTCCCCGCCCAGTCCAACTTTGTGACCCACCCACGTCGGTCCCGTTTGGATGCCATTCCTCTTGTCTCGATTGTGGCTGGGGGATTTTCAGTCTCCTGCAATCCGCCAGACTTTAGCGATGTGGTCGACAGTTCCCCAGGCAAGTGTTCTGCAACAACTGCTGAGTCGTCTCCTGATTCCCCAACCCCACCGCTTTTATAGACCTACAGTTTCATCTTGTTGAATCCGTAGGATACAACCCCTTGAGACTTGTTGAGGTCTGCGAGACAGATGGAGGTTAGTACGAATACTACATGTCTCCGTTCACCATCAGCCTCATCCAATCTATCAATCTTCTAGTCGGTGGTTGAAAGATTGGGTTTAGTCCTCCCTTAGTCCTCCAAGTATCGCTTCAGGAACTGAGGGAATCCTTGGTATCCAAGCATGCGCCATTGCTCAAGAAAAAGTATCTTCCTTTTTGACTAAATGTAATGCTGCACCTGGCCAGATCTCACCAATCTTTTTTAGCGCACAACGATACATTTCAATTGAGCGTTGATCGCCGAAGGCAATTAGTTTGTATCGGCCTCGATACCAGCCTGCATCGTCACAAACTGTAGAAGACCCAGGAATTTCCGCAAGGACATCGGAACTGATGACAGTCCATTGACTATACTACTCCAATTATTTCTATGTATGCAGCCCTGTTCTTCTCCTATGTCGACAACTGCCATCACCAAACTGGCCCCAGCGATATTAGCAAAGGTTCTTGGACCCATCTTACTGTTGTTCACCCTAGATCTTTTAGTCATGGGATGCCCTCCAAGTAACCGGAGCCTTTTGGCTGACTGCGGTGCAGTTTCCGAATCTAGGCGTGAAGTCTTTGGGGTAGCCTGTGCAGCGAATTCCCGAGCCCAATTTAGGGAATCTCTGTCCCTTTAAGTGAGAGTCTTAGAATCTTTTGCACCAAGCCTCTCAATAAACCTGAGAGCGATGCGTCTTCTATTATTCCAACCTCTTAAAGAGCGTGTTTGTTTGCCGGGAAAGCCCGATGGCCTAGGCAAATTATAGGCATGTGAAGAAGGAATAGGTTCGGCCTTGTCCTTAAGACTGGAACCAGGTGTCTTCGTCAAAAGCCGCTGCTGACCAGTCGTCTGTCTGTGGAGCCTGGAGCAGCCGCTCCACCAGTCGAGGTTTCAGTAGCAGACAACATGCTACGGCCTAATACCACCACCGCAGCTGTTGGGTCTTTGGCGTCCATTCTATGCCTACTCCCGGGCTCTAGAACTGCCGCTCCACTGCAAACAGACGCAGATCACCAACCGCCTAATGGATACCTCTATCGCAGCTATCCTTGAAAGACTTAAATTCTTCTTCCAAAAATAATGACCTATAACAAAACGTCCGCTCAACTCAACTGTTCAAACAAGAGTCCGTAACTTTATATAGCTTCCAAACAAACCATAGGGCGCAATTCTTACCCGCTTTTCCTGAAATTTTGCACGTAGTGTTCTGTTATGTCTCCCAACTGTCTTAGTATAGTCCGAATCGGTTCCTAAACTGATATAGCTCCCATATAAACCTATCTCCCGATTTTACATCTTGAACCCCTAGAAGTCGCAATTTTTGTCCGATTGTGCTGAAGTTTTGCACATAGTGTTCTGATACGACTTCCAAGCAACCTTCCCAGGTATGATCTATAACCTTATATAGGTCCTATATAAACGGATCTTCCGATCTTGAGCTCCAAGACGCATTTGTTGTCCGTTTGCGTGCAATATTTCCATATTTTGGTAAGAATTTGGTGTGTACACATAGAAAAAATTAAAAACATGGTTCAATTAAGAAAATTGTACATTCAATTAAAAAATTCGCTGAAATCGGACCAATAAACGAATTCATTGATTAACAATTTTGTAATTTGGATTTTATGACAAGTTCATAATTCAATTAAAGCAGTTATAAACTCAAGAAACAATTTTTTTTGAAAGTTGTCCCTTCTCTCAAATAACATTTTAAACAATTAAATAAAAGAAAATAATGATTGTTTTTTGTTTTAGCATTAATAAATTTTTTTTATTTGTTTCTTTTTCGAGACGAGCTCAATGATCGAAGATTTTCTTTGCAAATGGAAAATGAAAGCCAGAGATAGCAGCATACACCAATCACTGTGGGACGCGTTTCGTCTTTGGTTTGAAGACTTTTCAAGTATATTAGGTGTGATGGCTGCAAGGGCCGTGCGTTGGTATATTGTATTTGAATCATATTTACTGCGAAGATGCATCTTTGATTCCAATACCACATTAACCACGCTCGACAACCCTTCTATTAGCTGTACTTTTCCCAATGCATGTGTTTTCGTACAATGAAAATTTTTTTACAACTTCCATTGCCCACATGATTCTGTGCATTTGTTGGAAGTAAAGGGTGATTTTTTTGAGGTTAGGATTTTCATGCATTAGTATTTGACAGATCACGTGGGATTTCAGACATGGTGTCAAAGAGAAAGATACTCAGTATGCTTTGACATTTCATCATGAATAACGAGCAACGCTTGCAAATCATTGAATTTTATTACCAAAATCAGTGTTCGGTTCGAAATGTGTTCAAATTTTGACAAATTTTGTTCAGCGATGAGGCTCATTTCTGGTTGAATGGCTACGTAAATAAGCAAAATTGCCGCATTTGGAGTGAAGAGCAACCAGAAGCCGTTCAAGAACTGCCCATGCATCCCGAAAAATGCACTGTTTGGTGTGGTTTGTACGCTGGTGGAATCATTGGACCGTATTTTTTCAAAGATGCTGTTGGACGCAACGTTACGGTGAATGAACACATTTCGAACCGAACACTGATTTTGGTAATAAAATTCAATGATTTGCAAGCGTTGCTCGTTAGTAAGTCTATTCATGATGAAATGTCAAAGCATACTGAGCATCTTTCTCTTTGACAGCATGTCTGAAATCCCACGTGATCTGTCAAATACTAATGCATGAAAATCCTAACCTCAAAAAAATCACCCTTTAGTATTGAAGGCTAAGAACGCTAGACAACGCCAATGGCTCTCGCTTATATTAAAAGTCTTAAAAAATGTTTCTGCGCATTTTTATACCCTCCACCATAAGATGGGGGGTATACTAATTTCGTCATTCTGATTGTAACTACTCGAAATATTCGTCTGAGACCCCATAAAGTATATATATTCTTGATCGTCGTTACATTTTATGTCGATCTAGCCATGTCCGTCCGTCTGTCCGTCCGTCCGTCTGTCTGTCGAAAGCACGCTAACTTCCGAAGGTAGTGTAGGTCCGTTGGTATTGTAAATGGGCCATATCGGTCCATGTTTTGATATAGCTGCCATATAAACCGATCTTGGGTCTTGACTTCTTGAGCCTCTAGAGTGTGCAATTCTTATCCGTAAGAATGAAATTTTGCACGACGTGTTTTGTTCTGATATCCAACAACTGTGCCAAGTATGGTTCAAATCGGTCCATAACCTGATATAGCTGCCATATAAACCGATCTTGGATCTTGACTTCTTGAGCCTCTAGAGTGCGCAATTCTTTTCCGATGGGAATGAAATTTTGCACGACGTGTTTTGTTCTGATATCCAACAACTGTGCTAAGTATGGTTCAAATCGGTCCATAACCTGATATAGCTGCCATATAAACCAATCTTGGGTCTTGACTTCTTGAGCCTCTAGAGTGGGCAATTCTTTTCCGATTGGAATGAAATTTTGCACGACGTGTTTTGTTACGATATCCAACAACTGTGCCAAGTATGGTTTAAATCGGTTCATAACCTTATATAGCTGTCATATAAACCGATCTTGGCTCTTGACTTCTTGAGCCTCTAGAGGGCACAATTCTTATCCAATTTGAATGAATTTTGGCACGTAGTATTTTGTTATGATATCTAACAACTGTGCCAAATATGGTTCAAATCGGTTCATAACCTGATATAGCTGTCATATAAACAGATCTGGGGACTTGACTTCTTGAGCTTCTAGAGGGCTCAATTTCTATCCCATTTGGCTGAAATTTCGCAAGATGTTTTTTATTGTTACTTTCAACAACTATGTCAAATAAAGTACAAGTCGGTTCATAACCTGATATAGCTGCCATATAAACCCATCTGGGATCTTGACTACTTGAGCCTCTAGATGTCGCAATTATTATCCGATTTGCCTGAAATTTTGTACGACGGATTCTCTCATGACCATTAACATATGTGTTTATTATGGTCTGAATTGGTCTATAGGCCGATACAGCTCCCATATAAATCGATTTCTCTCTTTTACTTCTTGAGCCCACAAAGGGCGCAATTCTTATTCGAATTGGCTGACATTTTACACAGGTCTCCAACATATAAATTAGTTGTGGTCCAAACCGGACCATATCTTGATATCGCTCTAATAGCAGAGCAAATCTTTTCTTATATCCTTTTTTTTTGCCTAAGAAGAGATGCCGGGAAAAGAACTCGACAAATGCGATCCATGGTGGAGGGTATATAAGATTCGGCCCGGCCGAACTTAGCACGCTTTTACATGTTAAATTTAATTTGATTGACAATCTTATTACTGTAAAGTAATTTTAATTTCGCCATTTCATCACTAAATAAGTAAATAAGTAAGTTTAGATACCCACCACCTTGGGTATATATGTAAACCCCCTTTCGTCATAATCCGGAGAAAAATTCGTTATTTATACATCCATAGCAGATATATTGTCAATTTGGAACTAATTCAGCACGGACATTGAGTCTGATTATTATAAGCCACTGTTTAATTTTGTTTCAATTTTGGATTTTATGGCAGCTATATCCAAAAATAGACCGATCTAAACCATATAGGACACGGATGTCGAAAAACGAAATCGGATAATAAATGCGCGTTTTATGGAGAGTTCGGACTATATGGCAGCTATATCCAAATCTGGACCGATGTGGACCACATTAAACAAGTAAAAGCGTGCTAGGTTCGGACGGGCCGAATCTTGGGAACCAACCACCATGGATTCTGTTAAAAATTTATACAAAATAAATTTAGTTGAAAGGGATTATTTTATTCTACATACCAAACTTCTGTCAAACCAGCAAAAATTAAATCTTCCACTAACCAAACTACGATGAACGAGAGACTGGTTTACATGGGAGTTTTATCAGGTTATATACTTGGCACAGTTGTTGGAAATCATAACGGAACACCACATGCAAAATTTCAGCCAAATCGGACAAAAACTGCGGCTTCCAGGGGCTCAAGAAGTCAAATCGAGAGATCGGTTTATATTGGAAATATATCAATTTATAAAACATACTTGGCACAAATTATGAAAGTCACAACAATTTTCAAGGGTGGTATTTACACCCAAGTCCGACAAGGCAAGATATGCGATACCAAAGGCCTACAGACCTATAAGCCTTACGTCCATTCTACCCAAAACCATGGAACGTATTGTGGACACCATGATAAAGAGTAGGACATCCGGCGAACTGCTCAAATACAAACTGCATGCCTAAGTCAAGGAAGGTCGGTGGAGGCTGCCCTGCACGAGGTTGTGCATAAAATAGAAGAATTCTTTGATGCCAAGACGTACACTTTTGCGGTTTGCATTGACATCGAGGGGGTTTTTAACAATGTGCGGACCGACACATTGATTCAATCCTTGGACTAGTTCCGGGTGGACCGGGCCTTAGAGACTGGATAAACCATATGCTAAGGATAAATTGCGGGTCCCAAGACATAAATATAAGGTAGAAAATGGCACAGGGAACGCCGCAGGGGGAAATTTTATCGTCATTAATTTGAGTGACCATCATAAATAACCTAACGGATGCCGACTGAGGAGGGATTTGAACCCGTGCGATATGCAGACGATGTTATTATACTTCTTAATGGTAGGGATCCGAACCAGCTATGCAGAAGGGCCGAAAGGGTTGCATTTGGCTTATGATTGGCTAGATTCAGGCGTCTCAATGTTAACCCAGAGAGGACTGAAATATGCCTGTTCACGGCTTCGATATCTGACAAGGTCAGACTTAGGAGTGATCTTGTATAAGAATCTTAATTGGAAGATTCATATTCAGGAGCGGACTGAGAAAGCTCACAGGTGTTCGGGGCCTGAATTCAAGGAAAGTCCACTGGCTCTACAGGAGCGTAATAATACCAATTTTTACTTACGCCTCAGTAGTTTGGTGGACTGCTATGGAGAAAAAGTGCAATATTTGGATCTAACAACAGGTTCAGAGAACATGTTGTCTTGAGATAGACGGAGCGATGAGAACCACGCCCACTAGGGCACTGGAGACTATTTTAGATATCCGACCCATTGACATACAGATTAAGTGTGAGGCAGCCACTGCGGTTATGAGACTTAAGAGATGGGAGAATAGATTGAGAATGGGAGCAGCTCAAACCATCGCGGTATAATCGAGGCGACGAAAGGAAACCTGGAAGGAAGGGAAGAGGTTTCCGAGGTTTTCTGGTATTGCCATCTGAAAGATCATGTTACACGGCTGGATCAAAACTATAGGGCGGAGTGGGCCTAGGGGTCTATATTGAGAACCCAAGGACTAAGATCTGCTTTAGACACCCTGACCATAATACGGTCATGCAGGCGGAGTTCCGAGCGATCACGGAATGCATGAGGTGGTGTGGCGCTAACGCGTGGACGTTGAGTGTGAACATTTTTGTAAATGCAAATTTACCTCATGAACATTCCACTAAGGAACAGGGGCAAACTTCTCACATATCAATGAGTGCAGCCCGATTCTAGTTTTAAGCTCAATGATAAGAGGCCCCCTTTTTTAGCCGAGACTGAACGGCGCTCCGCCCGCTCTGCCCTACGTTGGCCTCCTGTGAACATCTTTACGCACAGTACGATGGCCATAAGCACAGAGTGGACCTGAGAAACCAAGGACTGAGATCGGTTTTAGGCTGCCTGACCATAATACGATACTGCAGGCGGGGATCCGGGTGATCACGGAATGCATGGGGTGGTGTAGTGCTAACGCGAGGACGTCTAGTGTGAACTTCTTTACGGACAGAAAAATGGCTATAAAGGGCAATAGTCACGAACAATGCTGGAATGTAGAAAGGAGATTAACGCCTTTTCGGATAATGCCACAATACGCATTGTTTGGGTCTCGGGCCTTAACGGAGTAAGGGAGAATAAAAGGGCGGACGATTTGGCAGAGACGTTGGAGCATTTTCTATGCCAGGTGGGGGCACAATACCAGACATGAACCAATTTAGGGGAGTGGCACGGAAAAAAATTTAGGATTTTGTATGTAGCACCGAATTCCTTACTTAGATTTTCTTTTTCATGGTTACTTTTTATACCCTCCACCATAAGATGGGGGGTATACTAATTTCGTCATTCTGTTTGAAACTACTCGAAATATTCGTCTGAGACCCCATAAAGTATATATATTCTTGATCGTCGCGACATTTTATGTCGATCTAGCCATGTCCGTCCGTCTGTCCGTCCGTCCGTCTGTCCGTCCGTCCGTCTGTCTGTCGAAACCACGCTAACTTCCGAAGGAGTAAAGCTAGCCGCTTGAAATTTTGCACAAATACTTCTTATTAGTGTAGGTCGGTTGGTATTTTAAATGGGCCATATCGGTCCATGTTTTGATATAGCTGCCATATAAACCGATCTTGGGTCTTGACTTCTTGAGCCTCTAGAGTGCGCAATTCTTATCCGATTGGAATGAAATTTTGCACGACGTGTTTTGCTATGATATCCAACAAATGTGCCAAGTTTAGTTTAAATCGGTCCATAACCTGATATAGCTGCCATATAAACCGATCTTGGGTCTTGACTTCTTGAGCCTCTAAGTGCGCAATTCTTATCCGATCAGAATGAAATTTTGCACGACGTGTTTTGTTATGATATCCAACAACTGTGCTATGTATTGTTCAAATCGGTCCATAACCTGATATAGCTGCCATATAAACCGATCTTTGGTCTTGACTTCTTGAGCCTCTAGAGTGCGCATTTCTTATCCGATTGGGGTGAAATTTTGCACGACTTATTTTGTTATGATATCCAAAAACTGTGCCAAGTATGGTTCAAATCGGTCCATAACCTGATATAGCTGCCATATAAACCAATCTTTGGTCTTGACTTCTTGAGCCACTAGAGGGCGCAATTCTTATCCGATTTGAATGAATTTTGGCACGACGTGTTTTGTTATGATATCCAACAACTGTGCCAAATGGGGTTCAAATCGGTTCATAACCTGATATAGCTGTCATATAAACCGATCTGGGATCTTGACTTCTTGATCCTCTATAGGTCGCAATTATTATCCGATTTGCCTGAAATTTTGTACGACGTATTCTCTCATGACCATCAACATACGCGTTTATTATGGTCTGAATCGGTCTATAGCCCGATACAGCTCCCATATAAATCGATCTCTCTATTTTACTTCTTGAGCCCCCAAAGGGCGCAATTCTTATTCAAGGTCTCCAACATATAATTTAATTGTGGTCCAAACCGGACCATATCTTGATATCGTTCTAATAGACGTCTAGTGTGAACATCTTTACGGATAGAAAAATGGCTATAAAGGGCAATAGTCACGAACAATGCTGGAATGTAGAAAGGAGATTAACGCCTTTTCTGATAATGTCACAATACGCATTGTTTGGGTCTCGGGCCTTAACGGAGTAAGGGAGAATAAAAGGGCGGACGATTTGGCAGAGACGTTGGAGCATTTTCTATGCCAGGTGGGGGCACAATACCAGACATGAACCAATTTAGGGGAGTGGCACGGAAAAAAATTTAGGATTTTGTATGTAGCACCGAATTCCTTACTTAGATTTTCTTTTTCATGGTTACTTTTTATACCCTCCACCATAAGATGGGGGGTATACTAATTTCGTCATTCTGTTTGAAACTACTCGAAATATTCGTCTGAGACCCCATAAAGTATATATATTCTTGATCGTCGCGACATTTTATGTCGATCTAGCCATGTCCGTCCGTCTGTCCGTCCGTCCGTCTGTCTGTCGAAACCACGCTAACTTCCGAAGGAGTAAAGCTAGCCGCTTGAAATTTTGCACAAATACTTCTTATTAGTGTAGGTCGGTTGGTATTTTAAATGGGCCATATCGGTCCATGTTTTGATATAGCTGCCATATAAACCGATCTTGGGTCTTGACTTCTTGAGCCTCTAAAGTGCGCAATTCTTATCCGATTGGAATGAAATTATGCACGACGAGTTTTGCTATGATATCCAACAAATGTGCCAAGTATAGTTTAAATCGGTCCATAACCTGATATAGCTGCCATATAAACCGATCTTGGGTCTTGACTTCTTGAGCCTCTAGCGTGCGCAATTCTTATCCGATCAGAATGAAATTTTGCACGACGTGTTTTGTTATGATATCCAACAACTGTGCTATGTATTGTTCAAATCGGTCCATAACCTGATATAGCTGCCATATAAACCGATCTTTGGTCTTGACTTCTTGAGCCTCTAGAGTGCGCATTTCTTATCCGATTGGGGTGAAATTTTGCACGACTTATTTTGTTATGATATCCAACAACTGTGCCAAGTATGGTTCAAATCGGTCCATAACCTGATATAGCTGCCATATAAACCGATCTTTGGTCTTGACTTCTTGAGCCACTAGAGGGCGCAATTCTTATCCGATTTGAATGAATTTTGGCACGACGTGTTTTGTTATGATATCCAACAACTGTTCCAAATGGGGTTCAAATCGGTTCGTAACCTGATATAGCTGTCATATAAACCGATCTGGGATCTTGACTTCTTGAGCCTCTATAGGTCGCAATTATTACCCGATTTGCCTGAAATTTTGTACGACGTATTCTCTCATGACCATCAACATACGTGTTTATTATGGTCTGAATCGGTCTATAGCCCGATACAGCTCCCATATAAATCGATCTCTCTATTTTACTTCTTGAGCCCCCAAAGGGCGCAATTCTTATTCAAGGTCTCCAACATATAATTTAATTGTGGTCCAAACCGGACCATATCTTGATATCGTTCTAATAGCAGAGCAAATCTTTTCTTATATCCTTTTTTGCCTAAGAAGAGATGCCGGAAAAAGAACTCGACAAATGCGATCCATGGTGGAGGGTATATAAGATTCGGCCCGGCCGAACTTAGCACGCTTTTACTTGTTTTTAGTATTTAGAGCCCACGACAATCTGATTACTGGCTTAGATGTATGTCCATAGTGGCATGGGGAGGATTAATATCCACACTCTCTTTTCAACCTTACATAACCTAAGGGCTTAAGAAGTAAAATCGGGAAATTGGTTTATATAGGAGCTATATCAGGTTATAGACCGACTTGGACCGTACTTAGCGTAGTTGTTGTAAATCTTAATACATTACGTGCTAAATTTCAGCAAAATTGGACAAAATTGCGGCTTGTAAGAGCTGAAGAGTTCAAATCGGGAGATCGGTTTACATGTAAGCTTTATGTAAATCTGAACCAATATCTCCCATTAGCAATCATCAACGAACTACATCAATAAGAAGTATCTGTGCAAAATTTCAAGCGTCTAGCTTTAGGCGTTCGACCCTTACCACGATTTTGACAGACGGACGGGCGGACGGACGGACATGGCTGAATCGACTCAGAATGGAATAACTAGATTAGTATGCCCCCATCCTATAGTGGTGGGTATAAAAAGTTAGGGGTTTAGGCGTTCATTTACTTGTTTGTCTAAAATATTATTATGCGCTTCATTCTATGAAAGCATAGCTTGCAATTTAAACTTCTTAAATAACGTTAGGCTTTTATAAAAATTTTCTGAAATTATACAATATAATATTTGGATAGGAAATTGAGCAAATTTACCACATTGCGGGGCATTAAAATTTCAATTGGTCCCAAAAGGCTCAATTTTTTAATAATTTATTAAACGTTGATTCAATGTTTTCCGTAAACTTAGGAAATTACCTAATTAATCGACGTTTAGTGTGCCCTTAATAATTAAATATCCTAACAAATGCTTGTATTTTAATATAATCACCTGGAGGAAGGTTTTAATTTACATATTTAAACACATAATTTAACTCTGGCCCAGTGCATTTAGGCACCAATTTACTTTAGGCACCAATTTATGACACAAGAACTAATCATTAATTTTTTATTTCCGTTACAGGTAAGTTGAATATGTATTTTAATAAAACAAAATGGAAAGAATGAACTTCAATGGATTTGGTGAGTCAATCGTCTTATATGAAAAATTAGGTAAAATAAAGTTATATAAATAATATAATGTAAATATGCCAGAAATAATTAAAGTAAACTGGGCATTTGGCAGTGAATTTATTCATAAAAGCGAAATTTAAGACCTCTCCATAGGGGCATTGTACTAACTTAGCCATTATATTTGTAACACCTCAAAATAACAGTAAATAAACCGAACCGAACACTGATTTTGGTAATAAAATTCAATGATTTACAAGCGTTGCTCGTTAGTAAGTCTATTCATGATGAAATGTCAAAGCATACTGAGCATCTTTCTCTTTGACACCATGTCTGAAATCCCACGTGATCTGTCAAATACTAATGCATGAAAATCCTAACCTCAAAAAAATCACCCTTTACAAGTTATTGTTCAATTGTGTATAACAAATATTGGTCTTTCTAGTAGCTATATCTAAAAATAAACCGATCTGAACCATATACGACACGGATGTCGAAAAGGCTAATATAAGTCACTATGTCAAATTTCAGTGAAATCGGATTTTAAATGCGCCTTTTATGGGGGCAAGACTTTAAATCGAGATATCGGTCTACATGGTAGCTCCAAATCTCCAAATCTGGACCGATTTTCTTCAAGTTGCAGAAAAATGTCGAAGAGCCTAACACAACGCACTGTCCCAAATTTCGGCGAAATCGGACAATAAATACGCCTTTTATGGGCGCAAAACCTTAAATCGAGAGAACGGTCTATATGGCAGCTATATCCAAATCAGGACCGATCTACGCCAAATTGAAGAAGGATGTTGAAGGGCCTAACATAACCCACTGTCTCAAATTTCAGCAAAATCGGATAATAAATGTGGCTTTTATGGGCCCAAGACCCTAAATCGGAAGATCGGTCTATATTGCAGCTATATCCAAATTTGAATCAATCTGGGCCAAATTGGCGAATGATGTCGAAGGGCCTAACACATCTCACTGTCCCAAATTTCAGAAAAAACGCATAATAATTGTGGCTTTTATGGGCCTAAGATTCTAAATCGCCGGATCGGTCTATATGGGGGCTATATCAAGATATAGTCCGATATAGCCCATCTTCGAACTTAACCTGCTTATGGACAAAAAAAGAACCTGTGGAAAATTTCAGGTCAATATCTCTATTTTTTGGCTCATATCGGTTCAGATTTGGATATAGCTGCCATATAGACCCATCTTCCGATTTAGGGTCTTAGGCCCATAACAGTCACGTTTATCATCCAATTTTGCTGAAATTTGGGACAGTGAGTTGTGTTATGCCCCTTGACATCCTTCGTTAGTTTGGCCCAGATCGGTCTAGATTTGGATATAGCTGCCATATAGACCGATCTCTCGGTTTTAGGTTTTGGGGCCATAAAAGGCGCATTTACTGTCCAATTTTGCCGAAATTTGAGACAGTGAGTTGCGTTAGGCTCTTCGACGTCCTTCTTCAATTTGGCCCAGATCGGTGCAGATTTGAATATAGCTGCCATATAGACCGATCTCTCGATTTAAGGTTTTGGGCCCATAAAAGTCGAATTTATTGTCCGATTTCACCGAGATTTGGGACAGTGCGTTGTGTGAGGCTTTTCGACATTCATGTCGCATGTGGTTCAGATCAGTTTATTTTTAGTTATAGCTTCTTAAAGGAGCAATATTTTGTTATACACAATTGAACAATGACTTGTACCGACTAGTATTGGGTCCAAATCGGAACACATTTCGATAAAGCTGCTATGGGACATAAGGAATGCAATTTATACTGGATTTTAATGGATCCAAAGGGATCCAAGATTCGGCCCGGCCGAACTGATACCACAGGGACAGGAGAAGGTAAATGCCTTCTAGTTCCTATCGTTGAACCATCCAAATCGCTTTAAAAAGCCCAACAACTTTCGAATGTTCGCATCAGCTAAATCTGATAAGCTCTCAAAGATAACCTAAAGTGGAACTCCTTCTGACGGGACCTGTCATGACTCATGACGGACACAATGACTGAGACATCTGTTCTAGCCAGCGACAGCAAAGCGGTAGACCTCTTCAAGTCCAGATTAGGCCACATAATTTTGGAGTGTTAACCCTTCCTTCGTGAGCATTTTAAGTTGACCTACGGGCCTTAAAACAGTTAGCATTTCTGCTGTTTTCTTTTGATAAAAAATTAATATAGCTTAAAATGTAATAAGTACTTCACAGGATTGTATATTGTATCTTACAAATAGCGTACATTGTTTACCAACTTCCTACAACATTTTAACGATTTCAAATGTACAAAAATAAATATTAACTTTAAGTATCTTTTACCAAAATTCATAGACTGATCTCATAGCGATATACGCTTTAATGGTAAAGATGCATAATTTTAACGAACGCCATACTCATTCGAATCTTAAACTCTCATATTGCCTGTTTGGGGTAACGACTCGGAATGTAACAAAACAAAAAGAAAGTCATAAAAACACACCGTATGTCGCATGATTGATGTGTAATAGGTAATGTGTATTTCCACTGGTTGCAAGGATTAAAAGTGACATTTCCAAAACACCAGGGAATATCTAATGTACCGTCGCATAAATTGTTTTCCCCCTTCTCACAATCCTTTTACTGGAAAATGATGAATATTTATGAGCAAGAATTGCCGGCAGCTCCGACACTGTGTCTGCTGCTATTTGAGGCTTATTTTATGCAGCTGCTTGGTAATGTCATCTTGGCTACGCTTAAAGAGCTAAAAGAGATACAGGATTTATTAAAAACGGTTAAATAATCGATGGATGATAATGTCGCCTACGATTCAATTGGCAATTATCCGACATTCGCATGTCGCACTTCAATTTAAAATCACATCACATTTATTGACAAAGACAAACAGACAGATATTTTAAGCAGATGTCATTCTACGGCGGAGCATCCATTCGTAAATTGCTACACTGGCTTTCCTTTTCTGAGAGAAATCATTAAATGTTAAAACGTTTCCTTTCCGGCCAACACAGATGTCAATAATTACACCGGGATGTTATTATCCTCGTTGTCATCATCATCATCAGCGTCATGCCCATGCTTATGCTTTGTTGTGTTTATTCGTTATTCCCATCATACAATCATCATTTGTACTTCTTTATGTTTGGGACTGTGAATACATGGCCCGGCTTGTAATTAAATCCCATATGCCAATGCGGAGAAAAAAAATATGCAAAAACAAAGCGACAACAATGTCTTATATGTCTAGGAGCCAAAACCACCTCTCATTCTCCCCTTATAAAGGGGCGTAAGCTCAGGGCTCCAAGGTATCGTCGTCGCCTCACTTGGGGAGCATACAGTCAACATGTCTTCATTAAATTGAATTGCATCATTGCGGATGACAACTTTTTATCGTTGCCAGTCATCTTTATTCAACGCACCATCAAATCATTTTTGTGATTTAAAGTCAATGGTAGAAGCGATGTAAGACTAGCATTATAGTCGCTACTAAGATCATGCTCCCGGTGGTGCCTGCATTATTGTTAGGGCATGTAATGTACTGTGGTTCATATCATCATACAATTCGGCAAATTGTATCTCGAATCAGATATTTAAGGATCATTGTATTGTTATCTTGGTTTATATATTTTATTAACCACTATCATAGGCTCTGGGTGTATTCATTATGACATTGCTTGTGTAACTCATAGAAATATTGTTTACCGATCCTATAAATATATACATTCTATGATTGGTAGTCCCAACATTTCAAGGAGATAAAGCCATGATCGCTTGGTTCAGATCAGTTTTTGTTAATACGCAGTTTAAGTTCGAAAACAAGCTTTATAGAACTTTTTATATATAGTCGTTTTTGTACTGATCTAAAACCATTTACTAAATTTGCGCCACGTTGTCTTTATCAGTCCTTATATTGACTGATATCTGAAGTTATGGTCTTAAGCGTATTGATCTTCGAAAGTGCATTGTTTATTGAAAAACGATACTGTCAACCAATATATCACTTGTAGTTAAGGTTTTAGTGGCAGTCTGCAATGAGACTCACTTAGATACTATAGTCAATTGTAATAGCACAGGAACATGAGAAGATGCCTTCTAGTTCCTAACGTTGAAAACAACCAATCGCTTTAAAAAGCCTAAAGTGGATTCTTACCAGTGCAGGACAGGCGCAGAGCAACTGTTCTATAGTTTTCGTATCTTTGACATCAACACAGCTTGTGCAGAAGTCGTTACTTGCAACCCTGGGGATAACAGCATGATTTTCAATCAGACTGCGAATAGTGAGATTGCTTTATAGATTTGGTTGGAAAATCACAACCGGCTTTTTTTGGCAAACTTAATCACTTCAAAGTGAGCAAAATGAGCAAATCATTATAATGATACTGGTGGCGTTGACAAACTCCATCCCAGCGGCAGCAAATAGTTGCCCTTCTCTTGAATATGATGAAACTACTGAAAGATGCCGTAACAAGAGAGCACATACCCATGCACACTTAACTTCTTACATCTCACATTATAGAAGGCCTAAAACATCGCGTTTTGTCAGCCAATGAAAATGCCACTACTCACTCTATGACAACTTCTGAGAATATGGTTAAATGAATACATATGTCTCTTTAGTCTCGTTTGTTTACAGCGCTAACCAATCGGTTTAAAATCACTTCCTCATTCGTTTTAGCTATGTCCGTCAGTCGAACAAATGAGGACATCTCTTGAAATTTTGAAATAATTCTCATAGATGTAGGTCATTTTAGATTGGAATACAGCCCCCATATAAACTGATGCCAAGTTTGAATTCTTGAGGTGCTAGCGACCTCAATTTTCTCCCGATTTGGCTGAAATTTGGCACAAGGACTTCTGTTCCGACTTCCAACATCTATGTATTTGTATTTGTATTTGTATTTTTATTATGATAAAACCCATACAAAAGACAGTGTCTTATATAAAGCATGGGTTAGTAAATTGATAAATACAATGAGTCCAACAAGTTTTCATTTAAATAGAACAATAATTGGTACAAAATATTTAACAATTTAAGCAAAGTTACTGATACAATATTTAAGTTAAAAAAAGGTTTAAACAAAACAAAAAAAAAGAAAAATAAACTTTAAAGAAAATTTAACAATTTAATCAAAGTTACTAATAAAACAAATTAAAAAAATAGTTATAAAAAAAACAAAACAAATAATTAATTAAAATGATTATAAATCAAAGATTTGAACTGTCGTTCATTACTTATAATTTGAATACTATTGGGAAGATTATTCCAGAGACGTATAGCATTAACAAAGAACTGTTGTTCAGATACACGATATTGATGACGTATTTGTATTACTTGTTTACCTCTTGTAGAGTTAGCAAAACAGAAGCCAGATATGACGGTTCATTGGTATAAATTATCTTGTGGATCATTTGCAACAAGCGTATCTTAAGGAACGAGTTAAAAGAGACACCATATACTTGTCTGGCAAAGTCAGATACCCGGTCTCTTCTACGCAAACCAAAAATGTATCTAACGACATCGTTAAAGGCCACGTGCAATTTATTCCTATGAGTTACATCACTACCGTAAAAAACCTCGCAAGAGTATCTATGTCAATAATGAATCGAATCGGTCTTTAAACTGGTATACCAATCTACTGAAAAATTCTGATTTCTTCTTTCTTTATTTTTTAAGATCTTTTTATTTTAATCTGCAAAAGAAAAGAAATAAGACAAGTAAAAGTTCTTTGAATGACTTTTTCAAATATATATGAGCGATATCAAGTTATTGACCGATATGAACCGAACTTGTCATAGTTGTTGGAAGTCATAGAAAAGTACCACCACCAAAATTTGTACCACCACCAAATCGAGTAATAATTGCACCCTCCATACTGGGCTCAGTTGTTGGAAGTCGTACCAAAACGACACAAGCTAAATTTCACCTCAAGAAGTCAAATCGGGAGATCGGCTTACATGGCTGCTATATTAGGCTATGAACTGACTTAGACTATACTTGATACATTTGGTAGTAGTCGTACCAAAACGATATGTGCAAAATTTCAGCCAAATCGGATAAGAATTTCGCCTAGAAGCTCAAAAAGTCAAGACCCAAGACCGGGTTTTATGGCAACTATATCATGGACCGATTTTTCCCATTTTCAATCCCAACTGACCTACACTAATAGAAAGTATTTGTGCAAAATTTCAAGCGCCAGGCTTTATTCCTCGAAAGTTAGAGTTCTTTCGACAGATAGACTGACGATCGGGCATGGTCAACTTATAAGATCATGGCGATCAAGAATATGTATATTTTATGGGATCTTAGACGAATATTTCGGAGGCCATCGTAGCGCAGAGTCTAGCATGTCCGTCTATAATGCCGAACACCTGGGTTCAAAAATCCCGGCGTGAACATCAGAAAAACTTTCAGCGGTGGTTATCCCCTTACTTAGTTATCTCGCCTTGTTAAACATCTCCACCAAGTGGTGTCGCTATGCAGTACGCCGTTCCCACTCGCCATACAAAAAGAAGGCCCCTTATCATTGAGCTTAAACTTTAGTCGGACTGCACTCATTGATATGAGAAAGTATCCCCTGTTCTTAGTGGAATGTTCATATGAATGTAGGTGTGCGCATGTGAATGGAGGGGTGTGTATAAGTATACATGGGAAATTAAGTAGACGAATATTTCGAGGCATAACAGACGAAATGACGAAATTAGTATACCCCTATCTCATGGCGCAGGGTATACAAATATAAAAGAATCGAAAGAAAATGTTGAAAATATCTCTATTTGTTTTTAAACCCTCCACCATTAGATAAGGTATACAAATTTCGTCATTTTATTTGTAATACATAGAATTATTGACCAGTGACCCAAAAAAGTGTATATTCTTATTCGTCTTGACATTCTAGGTCGATTTAGCCATGTCCGCTACGCTACCTTTTAAAGGTATAGAGCTAGGCGCTTGAAATTTTGCACGAATAATTCCTATTAGTGTGAGATGGTTGGAATTGGATATGGGCCATATCGGTCCATGTTTTGATATAACTGCAATATAAACCGATCCTGGATCTTGACTTCTTCTCTCTCTTATCTTATCCGATTTGGCTAACATTTTGTACCTGCTATTTTTTTTATAACAACTGTGCCAAGTATGGTTAAAATCGGTTCACAACATGATATAGCTCCCTCTCCCTCTAACAGAACACTATGCGCAAAATTTCAGCCAAATCGGACAATAATTGCGGCTTCCAGGGGCTCAAGAAGTCAAATCGTGAGATCGGTTTATGTGGGAGCTATTTCTAAATCTGAACCAATATCGCCCATTTCCAATTTTTAACGACCTACATTCATGTTTGTGCAAAATTTCAAGCGGCTAGCTTTACGCGTTCGTTCGTTATTGTATACTGGATTGAAACAACAAGCATTTGTTATTGAAAAAACAAGTAAAAAGGCATTAAGTTCGGCCAGACCGAACTTTGGATATCCATCACCTCGGGTATATATGTAAACCCCCATTCGTCACAATCAGGTGAATATTGAATAATTTATGCAACCAAATTCGGCACAGACATTGAGTGTTCCAAAAAATAAAAGTCACTGTTCAATTTTGTAGAACAAAATATTGGTCTTTTTGGCAGCTATAAAAGACACGGATGTTGAAAAGCCTAACATAAGTCACTGCGTCAAATTTTAACGAAATCGGATAATAAATGCACTTTTTATAGGGCGAAGGGTTTAAATCGAGAGTTCTTTCAATATGGCACCCTTAACCAAATCTAAATCGATCTGGACCAAATTAGACAAAGATAGAATAATCACCCTATTTTATTATGACTCCACTACTATATACGTAGTTATATCTTAATATGGACTGGTCTCGATCATATTTTTCAGACAATAAATCTGCTTTTAATGGGATTAAGACCCTTAGCGAATTGGGTAATAAATAAAGCTTTTATGGGCTTGAGACCCCTTATATAAGTCTATATGACAGCTATATCTAAATATAGTCCGATCTGAACCATAATTGGGTCCGATGTTGAGTGGCCAAAAACTACTGACTGTTTCAAATTTCAGCGATATTGGATAAAACATAAAGCTTTATGTTTTATCCCTTTTACCGGGAGATCGGTCTATAGGGCAGATATATCTAAATATAGTCCGATCTGAACCATATTTGGGTCAGATGTTGAGGGGCCTAAATCTATTCAGTTTTTCACATTTTAGTGAAATCGGATGAAAAATAAACATTTATGGGTGTTAGACCCTTTATTGGGAGATCGGCCTATATGGCAGCTATTTCTAAATATAGTCCGCTCTGAACTATATTTCTGTCAGATGTCGGGAGGCTTAAAATAACCCACTATTTCAATTTTCAGCAAAATCGGAAAAAAATAAAGCATTTATGGACATTAAACCCTTTATCGGCATATCGTTCTATATAGCAGCTATATCCAAATATATGATGTGTTGCAAACGGAACGACTAAATGAATATACTTCCCTATCCTACGGTGGTGTGTATAAAAAACAAAAGTTATGCGAAAAAATCAGAAATTTTCTTTTGCTTTTTCCTTTGTTGAATCACCTGTAAAACGGCATGCTCTCCTTACTGCCTCAATAATCCTTCGCTTTCGACCCATTTCACTGTTTTATTAAACAGTTCGACAGTTTCCTTGAATTTTATAGTTCTTTTTGGTTCCTCCACATAATCTAAATCTATAGAAGGGAATAAATTTTACCTTAGGAACATATAAACGATGAAACAAAACTTTAAAGATGGCACCGGTCATCCATGCTGACTTAGAATGTGTATAATGAACTGGACAAATAAAATTTTAAAAACAGCGGGGTTTCTTAGCCTTCCCAACTACAAAAAGTAAAACTTGACTTCTTGAGCGTCAAACGGATACAATTCCTATCCGATTTGGCTGAAATTTTGCACGACCTGTTTTATGGTGACTTCTAATAACTGTGCCAAATATGGTTCAATTCAATCCATAACCTGATATAACTGCCACATAAACCGATCTGGAATCTTGATTTGTTGAGCATCTAGAAGGCGTAATTATTATCCTATTTTGTACAACGGCTTCTCCCATGACCTTCAAAATGCGAATCGGTCTATAGCTTGATACAGCTCCCATCTAAACCGATCTCTCTATTTTACTTCTTGAACCCCTAAAGGGCGCAATTCTTACTCGAATTGTCTGAAATTTTACACAATGACTATTACTATGGTCTCCAACATTCAATTTGATATAGCTCCAACATTATGGCATTTTTTTTCTTTTTTCCTTTGTTTGCCTAAAAAGAGATATCGGAAAAAGAACTCGGCAAATGTGATCTGAGGTGGAGGGTGTATAAAATTCGACTCGGCCGAACTTAGCACGCTTTTACTTGTTTTTCTATTTATTCCTCACACATATTGTAAATTTTTATACCCACCACCGAAGAATGGATGTATTTTCATTTTGTCATTCCGTTTGAAACACATCGAAATACCTATTTCCGACCCTATAAAGTATATATATTCTTGATCAGCGTAAAAATCTAAGACGATCTAGACATGTCCGTCCATCTGTCTGTTGAAATCACGCTACAGTCTTCAAAAATAGAGATATTGAGCTGAAACTTTGCACAGATTCTTTTTTTTGTCCATAAACAGGTTAAGTTCGAAGATGGGCTATATCGGACTATATCTTGATATAGCCCCCATATAGACCGATCCTTCGATTTAGGGTCTTAGGCCCATAAAAGCCACATTTATTGTCCGATTTTGCTCAAATTTGGGACAGTGAGTTGCGATAAGCCCTTCGACATCCTTCTTCAATTTGGCCCAGATCAGTTCAGATTTGGATATAGCTGCCATATAGACCGATACCCTGATTTAAGGTTTGAGGCACATAAAAGCCACATTTATAACCCAATTTTGTTGAAATTTGGGACAGTGAGTAGAGTTAGGCCCTTCGACATCCCTTGTCAATTTGATCCAGATCGGTCCAGATTTGGATATAGCTGCCATATAGACCGATCTCTCGATTAAAGGTTTTGGGCCCATAAAAGGCGCATTTATTGTCCGATGTGGCCGAAATTGGGGACAGTGGGTTAAATTAAGCCCCACGACATACTTCTGCAATATGGCACAGATCGGTTCAGATTTGGATAAAGCTGCCATATAGCCCGATCTCTCGATCTAATGTTTTGGGTTCATAAAAGGCGCGTTTATTGTCCGATGACGCCGAAATTTGGGACGGTGAGTTGTGTTAGGCCCTTCGATATCCTTTTTAAATTTGACGCAGATCCGTCCAGATCTGCCATATAGACCGATATCTCGATTTATAGTCTTTCGCATAGTCGCATTTATAATCCGATTGCACTTAAATATTACACAGTGACTTATGCTAAGCATTTCGACATCCGTTTAGTACATGGTTCAAATCGGTTTAATTTTAGATATAGCTACTTAAAAGATCAATATTTTGTTATACGCAATTGAAAAATGACTTGTACTTATAAGTATTTGGTCTAAATCGGAACATATTTCGATATGGCTGCTATGGGGCATAAGGTATGCATTTTTCACCGGATTTTGGCGAAAGGTGTTTTACATATATACTCGAGGTGGTGGGAATCCAAAGTTCGGCCCGGCCGAACTTAACGCCTTTTTACTTGTTATATATAAGATTTACTTTCGGGAAATTGATACTCCCTGGGGCCATCCCATCCTCAAACAGAATTTTTTTACCGATCATGCCGTTATGGGGCTCATATAAAATGTATTTGAAAGTAGAACCCGAAGCGTATATTTACATTAAGGGTCAAGTGTCTCTCTAAACCGGAAATATTTACCAATACGATAATATAGAACCCAAAGAAATGTATTTGGGAGTGGAGTAAAAATAAACCCAGGAACCGAAAAAGGGCACACTTCTCACACATCAATGAAAGCTTTTCGATTGAAGTTTAAACTCAATGATAAGGGCTTTTTTTATAGCTGAGTCCGAATGCGGCGCCTCAGTGCGACATCTCTTTTGGGAGTATTTTTTACATGACCATGCATGGCAAATGTCGATAGCATTAAGAGGGGATCACCACCGCTTTAAATTTTGTCCGATGTTATCGCCAGGGTACAGTGGCTACAGGCTACAGTGGCACAAATTCGATATGCACATTCAGGGCAATTTAGCCCAACCCTAAATGATATAAGAGAGTTAAAGAAGGCGCTCCTTTATATACTAATCTAGCCATTCCGTTTGTAATACCTCGAAATATTGATCTGCGACCCCATAAAGAATATATATTCTGGATCGTCTCGACATTCTGAGTCGATCTAGCCATGTCCGTTCGTCCATCTGTCAAAATGATGAAAGCGGTCGAACGCGTAAAGCCATCCGCTTAAAATTTTTCACAGATACTTAATATTGATGCAAGTCTTTGGGGATTGCAAACGGTCCATGTCGGTTCAGATTTGGATAAAGCGCCCATATAAACCGATCCCAAGATTTAAATTCTTGAGCCCTAAGAAGCCTCACTTTTCGTCCGATTGGCTGAAATTTTGAGCCAAGGTTTGAGTTATGACTTCCAACGCTCATACTTAGTATGATGCTAATCGGTCTATAAACAGATATAAACCCTCTATAAACCGATCCTCGTGTTTTACTTCTTCAGCCCTTAGAAGCCTTATTTGTCTGAAATTTGGCCCAAAAACCTTTCTCTTGACTTAGAACATCAGTGCCAAGTCATATCGAATTGGTCAATATGGTGATATAGGCCCCTCTATGTACTAATATCCCGATATGACTGCTTGAGTCTAAAACAAGTAAAAGCGTGCTAAGTTCGGCCGGGCCGAATCTTATATACCCTCCACCATGGATCGCATTTGTCGAGTCCTTTTTCCGGCATCTCTTCTTAGGCAAAAAAGGATATAAGATAAGAGTTGCTCTGCTATTAAAACGATATCAAGATATGGTCTGGTATGGACCACAATTAAATTATATGTTGGAGACCGGTGTAAAATTTCAGCCAATTCGTATAAGAATTGCGCCCATTGGGGCTCACGAAGTAAAATAGAGAGAACGATTTATATGGGATCTGTATCGGGCTATAGACCGATTCAGACCATAATAAACACGTTTGTTGAAGGTCATGAGAGGATCAGTCGTACAAAATTTCAGGCATATCGGATAATAATTGCGACCTCTAGGGGTCAAGAAGTCAAGATCCCAGATCGGTTTATATGGCAGCTATATCAGGTTATGAACCGATTTGAACCTTATTTGACACAGTTGTTGAAAGTAAAAATAAAATACGTCATGCAAAATTTCAGCCAAATCGGATAGGAATTGCGCCCTCTAGAAGCTCAAGAAGTCAAATCCCCAGATCTGTTTATATGGCAGCTATATCAGGTTATGGACCGATTTCAACCATACTTGGCACAGTTGTTGGATATCATAACGAAATACTTCGTTATGATATCAAACTTTCATTCTGATCGGGTAAGAATTGCGCACTCTACAGGCTCAAAAAGTCAAGACCCAAGATCGGTTTATATGGCAGCTATATCAAAACATGGACCGATATGGCCCATTTACAATACCAAAATTTCAAGCGGCTAGCTTTACTCCTTTGGAAGTTAGCGTGCTTTCGACAGACAGACGGACGGACGGACATGGCTAGATCGACATAAAATGTCGCGACGATCAAGAATATATATACTTTATGGGGTCTCAGACGAATATTTCGAGTAGTTACAAACAGAATGACGAAATTAGTATACCCCCCATCTTATGGTGGAGGGTATAAAAAATTCAAATTCAAACTCAGTTGATGAAGGTATATTTTTAGTGGAGTCCTGGTGGTGGGTACCCACGATTCATCCCGGCCGAACTTAGCACGATTTTACTTTTTTGTATTGATATATAACAAAGGTCTCAACTGTTGTTACGAACTTTAAAAAGTTTTGTGTCGATTCATTTGAAAGTTGGACATTTTTATATTAATATTCACAGTCGGTATTTGGTTATATCAGCAGATTCATTTCTCTGGGTGTTTTCTCCGATTTTTTCAAGTATATTAAGTGTTACCGGCAAATATAAGCTAAGGGTATGTACATAAAACAGTCTTACTCATTCGAAGGTTAGTGCATTTTCCATTTATGACTCGATTCTCAACAAAAGAGTATGAAAATAGAACCAATGTTCCCGGTTGCCTCTAAAAACTGAACTGAAATGGATCACTGTTTATTAACAATATTAAACTGAGAAAAACAAGCACCACTGTGCTAATGCAGTCAGTCGCACGTGAATTGAAATCAGAATTCATGAATGACTCTTCTAAAGGATGTTTATTTACATTTTTCCTTTTTCCCCCATTTTTCTGCTTCCTTCTTTTCATGCAGGCAAGGCCGTTGTTATTAATGTTACCATTGTAACTGCTTAAGTTGTGGTTGGTGATCTGTACCATGAGCCAATAGAATTTCCCAAGCCTCAAGGAACTCTTATTGTTTGGTAAAAGACATTACTAGCGAAACAAACGAACCAAATGTGATGAAATGTGTTTTTATCCTAACATCATGCGGGTTAGGTTACCAACGAAATAGGGTGACAAAAATTTCAACTTCCCAACTATGACTGCGGATTCAATGTTGAAGCCTAATGCATACAGATCTATTGTTTATTATTATTATTATACCCACCACCGAAGGATGGGGGTATATTCATTTTGTCATTCCGTTTGCAACACATCGAAATATCCATTTCCGACCCTATAAAGTATATATATTCTTGATCAGCGTAAAAATCTAAGACGATCTAGACATGTCCGTCCGTCTGTCTGTTGAAATCACGCTACATTCTTTAAAAATAGAGATATTGAGCTGAAATTTTGCACAGATTCTTTTTTGTCCATAAGCAGGTTAAGTTCGAAGATGGGCTATATCGGACTATATCTTGATATAGCCCCCATATAGACCGATCCGCCGATTTAGGGTCTTAGGCCCATAAAAGCCACATTTATTATCCGATTTCGCTGAAATTTGGGACAAGGATTTGTGTTAAGCCCATCAACTTTCTTCGTTAATTTGGACCAGATCGGTACAGATTTGGATATAGCTGCCATATAGACCGATCCTCCGATTTAGGGTCTTAGGCCCACAAAAGCTAAATTTATTATCCGATTTTGATGAAATTCGGGACAGTGAATTGTGTTAGGACCATTGACATCCTTCGTCAATTTAGCTCAGATCGGTCCAGATTTGGATATAGCTGCCATATAGACCGATCCTCCGATTTAGGGTCTTAAGCCCATAAAAGCCACATATATTATCCGATTTTGCTGAAATTTGGGACAGGGAGTTACGTTAGGCTCTTCGACTTCCCTCGTTAATTTTGCCTAGATCGGTCCAGATTTAGATATAGCTGCCATATAGACCGATCCTCCGATTTCGGGTCTTAGGCCCACAAAAGCCATATTTGTTATCCGATTTTGATGAAATTCACAGTGAATTGTGTTAGGCCCATCGACATCCTTCGTCAATTTGGCTCAGATCGGTCCAGATTTGGATATAGCTGCCATATAGACCGATCCTCCGATTTAGGGTCTTAAGCCCATAAAAGCCACATTTATTATCCAATTTTGCTGAAGTTTGGGACAGTGAGTTATCTTAGCCCCTTCGACATCTGTCTTCAATTTGGTTCAGATCGGTTCAGATTTGGATATAGACCGATTTCCTGATTTAAGGTTTTTGGCCCATAAAATGCTCATTTATTGTCCGATGTCGCTGAAATTCGGGACAGTGAGTTAAATTAAGCCCCTAAACTTACTTTTGCAATATCGCATAGATCGGTCCAGATTTGGATATAGCTGCCATATAGACCGATATCTAGGTTTTAGGTTTTGGGGCCATAAAAGACGCATTTATTGTCTGATGTCGCTAAAATTTGAGACAGTGAGTTTAGTTAGGCACTTCGACGTCCTTCTTCAATTTTGCCCAAATCGGTCTAGATTTGAATATAGCTGCCATATAGACCGATCTCTCGATTTAAGGTTTTGGGCCCATAAAAGGGGCATTTATTGTCCGATTTGGCTCAAATTTGGGACAGTGCTTTAAGTTAGGCTCTTCGACATTTTTATGCAACTTGGCCCAAATCGGTCCAGATTTGGATATAGCTGCCATGTAAACCGATATCTCCATTTAAAGTCTTGGCCACATAAAATTCGCATTTATAATCCGATATCACTGAAATTTGACAAAGTCTTATGTTAGGCTTTTCGACATCCGTGTCGTATATGGTTCAGATCGGTTTATTTTTAGATATATCTACTGTACTTATTAGTATTTGGTCCAAATCGGAACATATTTTAATATAACTGATATGGGACATAAGTTATGAATTTTTCACCGAATTTTGATGAAAGGCGGTTTACATATATACCCGAGGTGGTGGGTATCCAAAGTTCGGCCCGGCCGAACTTAATGCCTTTTTACTTGTTTTTTTTTTTTTTTTCTTTTAGATTTCGGCATGGTTTCTAAGGTGCACTCAAAAAATAAGTTTGCTATTTCCAGCAAACACCGTAGGCAGATGTTTAATTAAAATTGTAATATTTCAAGGAATTCGCTTCTATTTTCGAACGACTTAAAGGTAGTTCAAGCATTTGCTAAAAATGTGTATAGAGTGTTTGTAACTTGTAAATTATGACAAGTAATGTATTTAGTATTTGGTAAAGTATTTCTGTGGGAAGTTTGCCTTCTGCTCATTGATGGAATGCTTGTGTGCAAATTTGCATTTGCAAAGTATTTATTACATTCAAACCCCATAATTAATAATTTTCTATCTGAAAACAACAGAACATTTTTATTTCTTTTTAAGAAAATTACAGCTTTCCCCTTTGCATCACATTTACTGTAGTACTAACAAGCATTCTTGAGTTTTTTCCTAACAAATTTCTTACTCCCAATTTAAGAGGGAAAAAGAAGCCTTAAGTTCATATGAAGCCTTAATTCAGTTTCGAATCTATATGAGTTGAATTTGTTGAATATTTGAAAATGTTAAAATCTCAAGATGTCAAATTATAGTCCATGTTTTAGTCACTTGAAAGCAAAGATCACGGGATTCCAAAAGAAATGTATATTTTTTATACCCACCACCATAGGATGAGGGCATACTAATCTAGTCATTCCGTTTGTATCACCTCGAAATATTGACCTAGGACCCCATAAAGTATATAAATTCCTGATTGTCTTGACATTTTGAGGCGAACTAGCCATGTCCGTCCGTCTGTCGAAATCACGATAGCGGTCGAAAGCGTAAAGCTAGCCGCTTCAAATTTTGCACAGTATTAAATATGGATATAGCTCCCATATAAACCGATCTCCCGATTTAACTTCTTGGGCACCTGGAAGCTGCAATTTTTATCCGATTTTGCATACAGTGTTCTGCTATGACTTCCAACAACTGCAACTGCGCCAAGAACGGTCCAAATCGGTCTATAACCTGATATAGGTTCCATATAAACCGATCGCCCGATTTGAATAATTGAGCCCTACATGCCGCGGTTTTTATCCGATTTGGCTGCAATTTTATGTTATGATTCTGATGTTATGATTAAAATCTGTCTATAACCAAATATACCTCCCATATGTGAGCAGAATCCATGGAAGTGGATTTCCACGATTCGGCCTGGCCGAACTTAGCACTCTTTTACTTGTTTTTTTTTTTTTTTTTGATTCTTTTTATACCCCCCAACAAAAGTAGGGGGTACATTCAATTTGTCACTTCATGTGCATAATTTCCATATATCAATTTTCTATACTATTTAACGTATTTATTCTTATCCTAGTAAAGATTGAAGACGATCTAGCCAAGTCCGTCTGTTGAAACCCCGCTACAGTTTTTAAAAACAAAGATATTGACCTTCAACATTTCTATAAACATTTTTTACCACAGACAGGTTATGTTCGTTTTATTCCCACCACCATAGTCAATACTAATCAAGCCATTCCGTTTGCAACACCTCGAAATATTGATCTAAGACCACATACAGTGTATATATACTTGATCGTCTCGACATTCTGAGTCGATCTAGCCATGTCCGTCCCTCTGTCGAAATCACGATAGCGGTCGAACGGTAAAGATAGCCGCTTGAAATTTTGCACAGACACTTAATATTGACTTAGGTCATTGACGATTGCAAATGGGTCAAATCGGTTCAGATTTAGATATAACTCCCATATAAACCAATCTCCAGATTTGACTTCTTAAGTTATTAAAGCCGCAATTTTTGTCCGATTTGGCTGAAATTTTGCATACAGTGTTGTGTTATGACTTTCAGTAACTGTCCCAAGTACGTTCCAAATCAGTCTATTACCTGATAAAGCTCCCATGTAAGCCGGTCTCTCGATCATCCTTGTTCAGTTCCTAGAAGCTTTAATTTTTATTTAATTGATAGATTTTTGGTATGTGGAATAAAATTTCGCCCTTCAACTACCTTTATTTTGTATAAATTTTTAGCAAAATTCATGGTGGTGGGTTCCCACGATTTGGCCCGTCCGAACTTATCACGCTATTATTTTTTTATACCCACCACCACAGGATAGGGGGCATATTCCTATAGTCATTCCGTTTCAAGACATCGAAATATCAATTTCCGACCATACAATGTATATATATTTCGGATCGTCGTAAAATTCTAGGACGATTTAACGATGTCCATGTTTCTGTCCGCCCGTCCGCCCGTCTGTTGCAATCACTATACAGCCTTCAAAAATTGAGATATTTAGAAGAAGATTGGCACATTTACGTCTTGATGCACTCTGCTTAAGTTCTTGATCGGGCCAAATCGGACCATATTTGGATGTAGCTTCTCAATAGATCGATCTGCCGATAAAAGGTCTAATGCCCCTAATGCTTTATTGTTTATCCGATTTCGCTGAAATTTTAAGCAGTGAGTTATTCGAAGCCTCCCATTATTGAATCAAAATATCGTTCATATCGGACTAAATGCGCCTTTTATTGGGCCAAGACTTTAAATCGAGATAGGCAGCTATATCCAAATCTGGACTGATTTTGCCAAAATTGGGACAGTGAGTTGTGTTAGGCCCCTCGACATATTTCTTCAATTTGGCTTAGATCGATCCAGATTTGGATATAGCTGCCATATAAACCGATCTCACGATTTATGGTTTTGGGCTCATAAAAGGCGCATTTATTGTCTGATTTCGCGGAAATTTGGGACAGCGAGTTATGTTAGGCTCTCCAACATTTTTCTGAAAATGTGCCCATCAGTCCAGATTTGGATATAGCTGCCATATAGACCGATATATCGATTTAAAGTCTTGAACCAATAAATGGCGCATTTTTAATCCGATTTCACTGAAATTTTACGCAATGACTTATGTTAAGATTTTCGACATCCGTGTCGTTTATGGTTCAGATCGGTTTATTTTTAGATAAAGTTGCTTAAAAGAGCAATATTTTGTTATACACGATTGAGCAACAACTTGTACTCATAAGTATTTGGTCCAAATCGGAACATTTTTCAATATATCGGCTATGGTGATTAAGGTATGCATTTTTCACCGGACTTTGACGAAAGGTAGTTTACATGTATACCCGAGGTGGTGTATATCCAAAGTTTTTATTGGTTTTTTATACCCTCCACCATAAGATGGGGGGTATACTAATTTCGTTTTTCTGTATATATATTCTTGATCGTCGTGAAATTTTATGTCGATCTAGTTATGTCCGTCCGTCTGTCCGTCCGTCAGTCCGTCTGTCTATCGAAAGCACGCTAACTTCCGAAGGAGTAAAGCTAGCCGCTTGAAATTTTGCACAAATACTTCCTATTAGTGTAGGTCGGTTGGTATTGTAAATGGGCCATATCGGTCCATGTTTTGATATAGCTGCCATATAAACCGATCTTGGGTCATGACTTTTTGAGCCTCTAGAGTGCGCAATTCTTATCCGATTGGGATGAAATTTTGCACGACGTGTTTTGTAATGACATCCAACAACTGTGCTATGTATGGTTCAAATAGGTTTATAACCTGATATAGCTGCCATATAAACCGATCTTGGGTCTTGACTTCTTGAGCCTCTAGAGTGCGCAATTCTTATTCGATTGGAATGAAATTTTGCACGACGTGTTTTGTTATTATATCCAACAACTGTGCCTAGTATGGTTCAAATCGGTCCATGTTTTGATATAGCTGCCATATACACCGATCTGGGGTTTTGACTTCTAGAGCTTCTAGAGGGCGCAATTCTTATCCGATTTGAATGAATTTTTGCACGTAGTATTTTGTTATGATATCCATCAAATGTGTTAAGTATGGTTCAAATCGGTTCATAACCCGATATATTGGGTTGCCCAAAAAGTAATTGCGGATTTTTTAAAAGAAAGTAAATCAAATATACTTTTTTTACACTTTTTTTCTAAAGCAAGCTAAAAGAAACAGCTGATAACTGACAGAAGAAAGAATGCAGTTACAGAGTCACAAGCTGTGAATAAATTTGTCAACGCCGACTATATGAAAAATCCGCAATTACTTTTTGGGCAACCCAATAGCTGTCATATAAAAAAGTCTTGGGACTTGACTTCTTGAGCTTCTAGAGGGCGAAATTCCTATCCGATTTGGCTGAAATTTCGCATGACGTATTTTATTCTTACTTTCAACAACTGTGTCAAATAAGGTTCATAACCCGGTATAGCTGCCATATAAACCGATCTGGGATCTAGACTTCTTGAGCCTCTAGAGGTCTCAATTATTATCCGATTTGCCTGAAATTGTGTACAACAGATCCTCTGATGACCATGAACATACGTGTTTATTATTGTCTGAATCGGTCAATAGCCCGATACAGCTCCCATATAAATTAATCGCTCTATTTTACTTTTTGAGCCCCCAAAGGGCGCAATTTTTATTCAAATTGGCCTCCAACATATAATTTAATTGTGGTCCAAACCGGACCATATCTTGATATCGCTCTCATAGCAGAGCAAATCTTTTTTTATATCCTTTTTTTGCCTAAGAAGAGATGCCGTTAAAAGAACTCGACAAATGCGATCTATGGTGGAGTGTATATAAGATTCAGCCCGGCCGAACTTAGCACGCTTTTACTTGTTTATTTTGTGCCTGTCTGCGTTAATGATCAATATTGAATGAGATTCGTTTTGTACCACCTTTTTAGTTTTGTGCGAACTTCAATAAAAAAACTTTGCCAAAAAAATCGTTACGGAGGGATTAGTTTATATGAGAATTTGAACTTCTACATTAAAAATAATTTTTTACAGAGAAATATTTATTTTACTAATTTTTTAGAGCACACAACAAGCTGATTACTGGCTTAGGTGGCATGGGGCAGAATAATATCTACATCCTCTTTTCAACTTACCTAACCTAAAGAGAAAAATTCTTTATAGAGAAGTTCGTTATAGAGAGATTAAAACAGGTGAAATGACTCAAAAAGAGATGTATTATCAATTTTTATTCGAAATAGAGAACAAGTCGCTATAGGGAAGTTCGTTATAGAGGAGTACGGCTGTATTTTCTTTTTAAAGTTTATTGAACATGGGTGTGTATGAAAATTTCGTAATTTATGCCTGGAGTGACGGTCATCATTCGCCAAAAATGGTTTTATTGTTTTTCATAGTATTCTCCAGGTTTATTCAATTTTGCATGCGCTCAAAAGTGAAGTGGAAAAATGTCAAAGCCTTCCAATTTAAGCTCAATAATAACGGGCCTCATTTTTATTGCCGAGTCCGAATGGCGTGCCGCATTGCGACACCTCCAGGCGTTTAGCATCATAAGCGGACATGCCAAACTCTGCGCTTCGATAGGCTTCACTCGAAGTTTTTGCACAATTACAAATGGACCATATCAGTTCCAATTTGGATAAAACTCCCATATGAAGTAGTGCTTCAAATTAACTTCTTAAGCTTCTAAAGTGTTTTGTTCCGACTTCCAACAATCGTGCTAAGTATGGTCGAAATCGGTTTATAAACAGATTTAGCTCTCCTGGAAGCCGTTTGGCTGAAACTTTGCACGTAGTGTTTTATTACAACTTCCAACAACCATGCAAAATACAGTCCAAATCGGTCAAAAGCCTGATATAGTTAAAATTTAAACCGATATCCCGATTAACCTTCTACGGCTTCTAAAAGATTACAATGTTCCCTGTTCTGCGAAAATCTAGGTATGTAGAGTAAAATTATGCCCATTAACTAAGTAGAGTAATATTATGGACATTTTTTTGTAAAAATTTCAAGCAGAATCCATGGTGGTTGGTTTGCCAAGACGATCTGTCTGTTAAAATCACGCTACAGTGTTTAAAAATAGAGATATTGAGCTGAAGCTTTACACAGATTCTTTTTTTTTGTCCATATGCAGGTTAAGTTCGAAGATGCGCTGCATCGGAATATATCTTGATATAGCCCCCACAGCCACATTTTTTATGCGATGTTGCTGAAATTTGGAATAGTGAGGTGTGTTAGGCTCCTAGACATCCTTCTTCAATTTGGTCTAGATCGGTTCAGATTTTGATATAGCTACCCTTTAGTCTTGGCCCTATAAAAGACACATTTATTATCCAATTTCGCTGAAATTTGACACAGTGACTTATGTTAGGCTTTTCGAAATTCGTGTCCTATCTAGTTCAGATCAGTCTATATTTGAATATGGCTGCCAAAAAACCAATATTTTGTTCTACAAATTTTAATAGTGACTTGTATTTATTAGACCACTCAAGTTCCGTGCCGAATTTGGTCGATATAGCTGCCTTTTTCACCGGATTATGTCGAAAGATGATTTACATATATACCCGAGGTGTTGGGTATCCAAGGTTAGGTCCGGCTGAACTTAATGCCCTTTTACATGTTGTTGTTTAACATTCCTTAGCGCTAATTGACAATAGCCTCTTTTTGAGCGATTGTCAAATTTTGAGGAATCCAATGAGAACAAACCGTTTTTACGGCAAGGTGTTCATATAATATCGAATGTTTGATGGTGGGAAAAATGTTTCTATCGAACGGTTGTTTAGATGACAATCTTGCATTATAATTTCACGTACGACATCGATGTTTATAAGGTAACGGCCATTTTTGGACGACCTTCACGGAATTCGTCATTGGCTGAGCGTAGATCACGATTGAATACATAGAACCAGTTTTTCGCAGTGCTATACGATGGTGCTCCATCGCCATACAAAGATTTAAGTTCAATGCACTCTTGTCATGATAATCTACATAGAAAGTTGTGCAGAAGTATTATTTTTTTTTTAAGTCACTGTATACAATACAAATGATGGTCGTACGTGGAAACATTCTGAGTGAAATTATGCCATAAAATTTTAAACATTTCAGTGTAAAAGTCAGATTGCACCTGACAACACTGAGCGTTGCCTACACCAGATATATGCACAGCAGCCCTCACCAACAGAAACAACTATAAAATATTTTATTATAAAAAAAAGTCAAATATGAGTAGAAATTTTAAATTATGGCTCTAAGATATATATTTAGAATCATTCCGCTGACGAACGTTTCCTCTTGTAGTTTAAATTCGCCAATCGTCATTTTGTCATTCAAATCCCTAAGCGGGATTTCATAGTCCTGTGCGGCACAAGTAAACAATAACCTCGGTTTGTTAGCAGTCGGAGCATGAGCCCATATGAGAATGAATTGTGTCTAGACTCAATGAATTTTATAAGTCTTACTATCTGACCCGGGCTCGCTCCACTGCGCCTTCTTTTACTTTATATGCAACAAAAGTTTCCTAGGAATATTAATTTTCGACAATTACAGAGCTTGTAGTGAAAAACAATATAAGTGCCTTTATCTGAACCCCATATGATCTTTATTGGTCTACGAATTTAAGTTTGGATGTAAGGTGTACTTCATTCTTAAAATACTTTATTTCAGGCCGATATTCTCATGATATCTGATTCAGCGGCGTTTTCGGGTGTGAGGTGGTCCCCCAGACACTTGGCCCTGAGAAACTATCAGCTTCGTGCTCTTCTTTCAAATACCATTTATTTAAACCCCATATTGCCATTGGTTTAGGGGAGTTTACACGATGGGGCGTCCCCCAAACTCATGACCCCAAAATATGTTATCAAATTCGTTTTCTAATCTCAAATACCTTTCATGGTCGCAAAATTTTTACCCTTTGGGGGGTGTTTTGGGGAAAGGGTAATGCCCTAAATACATTGTCCTACATTTGCAAATCAAATTCGTATTCTACTCCCAAATAACTTTATTTGAACCCCATATTGCGATGGTCAGTAAAAAATTGCTCTTTGAGTGGTATTTTGGGAAAGGGGTTGACCCCCAGAATACTGGTCCCACTACCTTTCATTTAAGCTCCACATTGACATGGTCGGTAAATAGGCCCGATTTAGGGGTGTTTTAGGGATTGGGATGGTCCCCTATCACTAAGCCCGGAAAATATATCAGCAACGTGCTTTATCCTCATGTATCTATTTATCATTTATTTGAACACCATACTACCATGGCCTCAAAATTGGATATCAAATTCGTTTTCTAATCTCATTCAAACTCCTTATTGCAAAAGTCAGCAAATATGTCCGGTTTGGGGTATTGGCCCTAAAAACTATAAATTTGTAGTTCCACTTTCTTTAATACCCAAATTGACTTGGTGAGCAAATATGTCCTATTTGGGGGTGGTTATGGTGGTGGGACGTCCTCTAGAGAGTTGGTCCCTATATTCATATCACATACATGGTCTACTTCCAAATACCATTAATTTGAGCCCCATATTTCCATAGTCGGCAAACATGACCGGCTTGGGGGGTGTTCGGCCACTCAGTGAGTTGGCCTTGAAAATATATATTGGATTCGTGTTCCACTCTAAAAACCCTTTTATTTGAGCCTCATATTGCAATATTCAGCAAATTCGTCCTATTTGGGTGGTCTTGTGGGGTTGGGGAGGCCCCATAGACACTTTTCTCGAATATTGAAATCAGATTCGTGCTTTACTCCCAAAGACCTTTCATTTGAGCCCCATGTTGCTGTGGTCGTAAATTTTTTCCCTTTGGGGGATGTTTTTGGGGAGAGGCGGCCTTCCACACACTTGGTCCCATATTTGGATATCAGATTCGATTCTTCATTCAAATACCTTTTATTTAAGCCCCATATTCCCATTGTCAGGAAATAAGTCCTGCTTGGGGGGTGTTTTGGGGAAGGGGTGGACCCCAGAAACGTAGTCCCACACTTGGAAATTAGATTCGTTTTCTATTCGCAAATAGCTTTCATTTGAGTCCCATATTGCCATGGTCCGTAAATATGTCCGATTTAGGGGTGTTTTGGTTGTTGGGGTGGTCCCCCTAATACTTGGTCCGACAATTGGATATCAGATACGTTTTCTTATCCTAAATACCTTTCATTTGAGTCCCATATTGTAGTGACTGGTCTAAATATTTGTTTGGTAGGTATTAGGGTGGGGCGCCCCCCCGAGTTACCCCATCCGAAATTTGGATACTAAATTTTTATTTTTAGGGTACTATATGAGAGCACACAAAATTTAGCCTAAATCGCACCACCAATCTCTGGAATCTGGCGTTTCCTAAAATTAATTGAAGTGTGCAAATACGATTTCTTTACATTTGCACGAAACATTTTTATACACACTACCATAGGATGGGGATACACTAATCAAGTCGTTCCGTTTGTAACACCTCGAAATATGCACCTCGTAAAATATATATATTCTTGATCGTCTTTACGTTCTGAGTCGATCTAGTCATGTCCGTCCATTTGTCGAAATCACGATAGCGGTCGAATGCGTAAAGCTCAAGCCCCAATTCTTGTCCGCTTTGGCTGAAATTTTGCAGATAGTGTTCTGTTATGATTTCAGACGACTGTGCAAAGTACGGTCGGTTTATAACCTGATATAGCTCCCATATAAACCCATCTCCCAATTTGGCTACTTGAGTCCTTAGAAGCCGCAATTTTTTCCGATTTGACTGAAATTTTGCATGGGGTGTACTGTTACGACATCATCAACTGTGTAAACCGGTCTCTCGATCATCCTTATTCTGTTCCTAGACGCTTTAATTGTTGGTGGTTTGACAGCAGTTTGGTATGTAGAATACAATGATGCCCTTCAACTAAATTTTTATACCCTCCACCATTGGGGGTACACTAATTTCGTCATACTGTATGTAACTCCTGGAAACATTCGTCTAAGACCCCATAAAGTATATATATTCTTGATCGTCATGACATTTTTGTCGATTTAGCCATGTCCGTCCGTCTGTCCGTCCGTCTATCAATCCGTCCGTCCATCCTGCTGTCTGTCGAAAGCACGCTAACTTTCAAAGAAGTAAAGCTAGGCGCTTGAAATTTGCACAAATATTTCTTATTACTGTAGGTCGGTTCGGGTTGTAAATGGACTATATCGGTCCATTTTGATATAGCTGCCATATAAACCGATCTTGGATCTTGACTTCTTAAGCCACTAGAGGGCACATGCTTATCCGATGTGGCTGAAATTTAGCATGAGGTATTTTATTGTGACTTCCAATAGCTGTGCTGAGTATGGTTAAAAGCGGTTCATAACCTGATATAGCTGCCATATAAACTTATCTGGGTTCTTGACTTCTTGAGCGTCTAGAGATCTTGACTTCTTGAGCCTCCAGAAAGCGTAATTATTATCCGATTTGGCTGCAATTTTGTACAACGGCTTCTCCCAGGACCTTCAACATACGTGTCAAATATGGTCCATATAAACCGATCTCTCTATTTTATTTCTTGAGCCCCTAAAGGGTGCAATTCTTACTCGAATTAGCTGAAATTTTACAAAATGACTTCTACTATGGTCTCCAACATTCAATTCAATCATGGTCCGAATCGCATCATATCTTGACATAACTCCTATATTAAATCAATTATTTTCTTTTATACTTTGTTTGCATAAAAAAAGAGATATCGGGAGAAGAAATCGACAAAGCGATCTATGGTGGAGGGTATATAAGATTCCTCCCGGCCGAATTCAGCACGTTTTTACTTCTTTTTGTATAAGTTTTTAGCAGAATCCTTGGTGGTGGGTTCCCAAGGTTCGGCCCGGCTGAACTTAGCACGCTTTTACTTGTTATTATTGGGCCATTTTCGTTCAAAGCAATCTGATATTGACTAACTTTTCTCATCGACTCTTCCGAAACTTTAACGATTACACAACTAAATGGAAATTTGTCTGTTGAAGTGATTGCCTTCATTTGTTGTTGAATGACCTAAGGGAAATTCAATCGTTTCGCCACAAATAATTCATCCATTACTAATTAGTTTCCACACATATTTGTGGCAATATTTATTTTAATAGTAATGATTGACTGTGGGTCAAAAGAAAATGTTGTTCTCACTTTACACTTCAATAATTTTCAAAATAACCAACGAATTTATAAATATATTTGTAAATTATAATTTCTGTTTAAGTTTGAAACATTAAAATATGTACTTTTTGCGCAGGTTTGTTGTCATATCAACATATGGGTTACCAATCAACAATTGATTGGTAACCAATACTAACACAACAAGTAAAAACAAGTAAGGACGAACTGAAGTTAGGCTAAGGCGAATTTTTGATACAGTACACCACATTGGTTATGAAGGCTCTGCGCTACGGAGGCCTCCATGCCTCTATGGAGGCCGCCGTAGCGCAGATGTTAGCATGTCCACCTATGACGCTTAATGCCAGGGTTCGAATCCTGGCGAAAACATCAGAAAACAACATTTGTGAGGTACTTTTCCATGTAAAAACTTCTCTTCAATGAGTGTCGCATGTTCGGCACGCCGTTCGGGCTCGGCTAAAAGGCCCCTTATCATTGAGCTTAAACTTGAATCAGACTGCACTCATTGAATATGAGAAGTTTGCCCTTGTTCCTTAGCGGAATGTTCATGGGCAAAATTTGCAATTTGCATGCCGCTATGGACTTAAACTATGCCAGTAATCGCCTTGTTGTGCGCTCTAATGGTATGAAGGCTAAGTCGTCTATATTAAAATTTTCTTATTAGAGAAACTTCCATACCAAATTTTGCGAGGATCGGTAAACAAATCACCAGACTATTGCAGTATTAGTTTAAATCTGTCGAATATATTGCGAATTTTGCAAATGAACATTCCATTAAGAAACAGGGGCAAACTTCTCACATATCAATGAGTGCAGTCCGATTCAAGTTTTAGCTCAATTATAAGGGGCCTCCCTTTCATAGCCGAGTCCGAAAGGCGTGCCGCTATGCGACCTCTCTTTGGAGATAAGTTTTACATGGCAAATGTTGGCAGCATTAGGAGGGGAAACCACCGCTGAAAATTTTTACTGATTGGCTCCCAGGATTCGAACTCAGGCGCTCACCAGGCGGTGGCCTCCTGTCGAGTATATATGGGGGCTCATCTTAATTTGATCCGATATTGAAGACATTGTGCAAAATTTTGGAAAATCTGTCACAGACAAAGGCTTTAAAAGATAACATCGGTTGATACATATATGTATATTGGGGTGATGACTTTTTGTCTCAAAAATAATTTTCTTTATCATGAATGAATGAACTTTTGCCTATTTATGCTTAACATGAAGTTTATTTTACTTAAGTATTGGAAAAGGTCGCGCACAAACCACTTAGAAGTTATACTTTTGTGAAAAAAACTAACATTTTTATACCCTCCACCATAAGATGGGGGGTATACTAATTTCGTCATTCTGTTTGTAACTACTCGAAATATTCGTCTAAAACCCCATAAAGTATATATATTCTTGATCGTCGTGACATTTTATGTCGATCTAGCCATGTCCGTCCGTCTGTCCGTCCGTCCGTCCGTCTGTCCGTCCGTCCGTCCGTCTGTCCGTCCGTCCGTCCGTCTGTCCGTCCGTCCGTCCGTCTGTCTGTCGAAAGCACGCTAACTTCCGAAGGAGTAAAGCTAGCCGCTTGAAATTTTGCACAAATACTTCTTATTAGTGTAGGTCGCTTGGTATTGTAAATGGGCCATATCGGTCCATGTTTTAATATATATAGCTGTTGATCTTGGGTCTTGACTTCTTGAGCCTCTAGAGGGTGCAATTCTTATCCGATTTGAATGAGTTTTGGCACGACGTGTTTTGTTATGATATCCAACAACTGTGCCAAGTATGGTTCAAATCGGTCCATAACTTTATATAGCTGTCATATAAACCGATCTTGGGTCTTTACTTCTTGAGCCTCTAGAGTGCGCAATTCTTATACGATTTGAATGAAATTTCGCACGACGTGTTTTGTCATGATATACAACATCTGTGCCAAGAATGGTTCAAATCGGTCCATAACTTTATATAGCCGTCATATAAACCGATCTTGGGTCTTGACTTCTTGAGCCTCTAGAGGGCGCAATTCTTATCCGATTTGAATGAATTTTGGCACGACGTGTTTTGTTATGATATCCAACAACTGTGCCAAGTATGGTTCAAATCGGTCCATAACTTTATATAGCTGTCAAATAAACCGATCTTGGGTCTTGACTTCTTGAGCCCCTAGAGTGCGCAATTCTTATCCGATTTGAATGAATTTTGGCACGACGTGTTTTGTTATGATATCCAACAACTGTGCCAAGTATGGTTCAAATCGGTCCATAACTTTATATAGCTGTCATATAAACCGATCTTGGGTCTTGAATTCTTGAGCCTCTAGAGTGCGCAATTCTTATACGATTTGAATGAAATTTCGCACGACGTTTTTCGTCATGATATCCAACATCTGTGCCAAGAATGGTTCAAATCGGTCCATAACTTTATATAGCCGTCAAATAAACCGATCTTGGGTCTTGACTTCTTGAGCCTCTAGAGTGCGCAATTCTTATCCGATTTAAATGAATTTTGGACCGGCGTGTTTTGTTATGATATCCAACAACTGTGCCAAGAATGGTTCAAATCAATTCATAACCTGATATAGCTGCCATATAACCGATCTTGGGTCTTGAATTCTTGAGCCTCTAGAGTGCGCAATTCTTATCCGATTGGAATGAAATTTCGCACGACGTATTTTGCCATGATATCCAACATCTGTGCCAAGAATGGTTCAAATCGGTTCATAACCTGATATAGCTGCCATATAAACCGATCTTGGGTCTTGACTTCTTGAGCCTTTAGAGGGCGCAATTCTTATCCGATTTGAATGAATTTTGGCCCGACGTGTTTTGTTATGATATCCAACAACTGTGCCAAGTATGGTTGAAATCGGTTCATAACCTGATATAGCTGCCATATAAACCGATCTGGGATCTTGACCTATAGAGGTCGCAATTATTATACGATTTGCCTGAAATATTGTACGACGGATTCTCTCATGACCGTCAACATACGTGTTTATTATGGTCTGAATCGGTATATAGCCCAATACAGATCCCATATAAATCGATCTCTCTATTATACTTCTTGAGCCCCCAAAGGGCGCAATTCTTATTCGAATTGACTGAAATTTTACACAGGTCTCCAACATATAATTTAATTGTGGTTCAAACCGGACCATATCTTGATATCGCTCTAATAGCAGAGCAAATCTTTTCTTATATCCTTTTTTGCTTAAGAAGAGATGCCGTGAAAAGAACTCGACAAATGCGATCCATGGTGGAGGGTATATAAGATTCGGCCCAGCCGAACTTAGCACGCTTTTACTTGTTTTTTTTCTTTTCAAATCTAAAACTGAAAAAAGTGTCATGGGTTGTAAACTTTGCGAGAGCCACATAACCAACGAATAAAATGAGACATTGATTATCGATGCACATCTTTTGTTTTAATGTACAATGAAGTGAATGTTTCTCGATTTGAATCAAATGTTCAGGGGTGGTCACATTCAATTTTTATACCCAACAACATAGGATAAAGGGTATATTCATTTAGTCTTTCCGTTTGCAATACATCAAAATATTGTGCACAAAATTGGGGGGTTTTCCTATGTGTACGTAGCGGGGGTGAATAGAATGAGCGGATTAGCTGCGGTGTGTCGATCTTTGGCCTTGTGACGTCACTATTGGAATTCCCTCTGTGAAACAAGTGGACTGTATGTGAGCGGGTTTACTACTTATTATTCCTCGTACACAGAGGAATAATAAGTAAAGTGAAAGGTTGAGGTAGCCCAAAATTTAAAAGTGTGAAATAAAAAGATGGTTAGATTTCGGTTTATGACGAGTATATGGTGTTAGAGTTTATTGTGGAAAAAGAGGAGAAATAGCTTGTGTTGCTCACCTTGACTGCGGTTGTAGAGTAAGTGAAGTGAGTGGGCATAAAAAGTTAACAGCTAACCTTTTGTACTAAACTCTTAAAAACAATTAATTCACAATAACTTAGATTCTATTACATTTCAATAGCAAACTTAGAACTAAATGGCAATTCAAATCTTATGTTATAGATAATTCACAATAATACTCTATAATTCAGGGTAATAAATTCAAAAATATTTAAAGCTTAAGTTAAGGACAAATGCAAATTTGTCCATGGCGCCGGCCTTGCGTTTACGCAAAGTTTGATGGTGTAGTGCACAATACGGTCGCTAAGGACTTTATAGCTTCCGAGAGGATTAAGACATTTGGTTGAGGGGTTGAAGATTGCTTCTTTGTAAGTTGCTGTTGTTGCCTCTTACCAGGCTTTTGGTGGTTTCTTTTTGTCTTCTGAGGCTTCTTGCGTTGATGCGTGCGTTGCTGGGTGTGTTGCTGTTTGGTACGGCGTGTGAGTTGCTGATGTCGAGATGATTTGTGAATGGCGGTAGAGTGGGACTTTGCTGACCTTTTCGGTGGCTTGGTGGAAGCGATGGATCTTGCAGGCTGTTGCTTTTGGAGGCGAGACTGGATGGATCTGGTCGAAGTGTTGGATTTCGTTTGTTGCACGGTGAATTTTCGTGGGTGCAACATAGTGTGGTGCTGAAATCCACACTTTCGACATGTTCCAGAAGATTCACATTCTTCCATGGTGTGGCTTCGCGCTAAGCAATTGCGACAATAGTTGTGTTGTCGAACGGCCGCTCGTCTTTCCTCTACGGTCATCTTGACAAATTTTGGGCAATATCTAAGAGCGTGCCTTTTCTTACATAGATGGCATTTGTACATATCTTGACCAGGCATGTTTTATCTGAAAATGGTGAGAGGTTAGCGAATTGCATTTGAAAGGTTGAAGTGGCTAATTAAAATGAGATGAGAAAAGATTCTGTATTAGTTAGAGTAAAAGTTGGGTTTGATCATCCAGATACCAATACATCTCAGCGATATACTACTGGGGTTGGTCCAGAAAGGGAAGGAGACATAATTTCACAATCGGTCGAGTAATGATACCGGAGGCAATCCTCACCTCCGCAACTCTTGTATTGCTATCGGACCCAGCGTGAGTCTTAACTACTCTCCCCAATCGCCAGTCGCTAGGGGGCAGCAAATCGTCAATTACGACTACAAGATCACCGATCTTTACATTAGGAGAAGTGTTCTTCCACTTATATCGTTTTTGAAGAGCCTTGAGGTAATCTTCCTTCCATTGTGTAGCGAACTGGTGATGTATCGCCTTCAGCCTTAGCCATCTATTTATCAGGGATATGTCTTGCGCATTCGGCTCCAGAAATGACATGATTGGCGAACCCTTCAAAAAGTGCCCGGGAGTCAAAGCTGTGAGGTCGTTCGGGTCCTCAGAGACGGCGGAAATTGGACGTGAGTTCAAGACTCCTTCGATCCGCGCAAGAACGGTAGCAAACTGTTCGAAGGTGAACAAGTGAGCTCCAGCCACTCGTTTAAAATGGTGTTTGAAGCTCTTAACGGCTGCCTCCCAAAGTCCACCCATATGTGGAGCATGGGGCGGTATAAATTGCCATTCAAACCCCTGTGTCGAGTATTTCTCAGATATATCGCTTGCTACTACTTGGATAAAACTCCTGAATTCCCGTAGAAGCTTGCGACTGGCACCAACGAAATTCCTACCATTATCCGAAACTACCTTCCGAGGTAGGCCTCGTCTCCCAAGAAAACGAGCAAAAGCGGCCTCAAATGCCGCCGTGGAAAGTTCCGAGCATGGTTCCAGATGTACGGCTTTCGTGGCGAAGCATACAAAGATGCTGACATAACCCTTTAAGAGAGGGGAACGGCGTAGTGGCGAACTCTTAATGTCAAAAGGCCCTGCAAAGTCTATGCCCGTGACGTGAAATGCCGGAGTTATCGTACATCTATCTTGAGGGAGCGGTGCCATTATCTGGGCGCAAGATCTTTTCTTGAAAATTATGCATGTCTTGCATTTATGGATGATGCTTTTCACCCTTGGTTTTAGACGAGAAATGTAAAATTCTGTCTGGACCATACGACACATTAAAATACATTCTCCATGGGCCAGGAACGTGTGCAAGTGGAGCAAATACAACTGACAGAGACGAGAGTTACCAGGAAGTATAACTGGGAATTTCTCGTTATACGGTAGGGAAGAGGCGGCCAGCCGACCATTCACCCGTAGGACTTTGTTACGGTCCAGAAATGGGTTCAAGCATTGCAGTGAACTTTTGCAAGACAATTCCTCGGATCTACTTACAGTCTTGTACTCCTCTGGGTACCATCTAATTTGAGCCAGCATTATGAGACGATTTTTCGTGAAAGTCACTTCATCTTGGGTGAGGATGGGGGAGGAATTCCTCGCGGTACCCCTATATCTACTCAGGCAGTTATGGTAAAAACGAAATACAAAAGAGATCACTCTCAAGGCACGGGTATAGGAAGAAAACCTTATCAAGATGTCAGAGTCCTCGATAGTTCCATGCATGACCTGAATATTCTGCCGCCTCCCTATTTCCGGAGAGACCAACGGATTTCGGTTGGGCCATTCTGATGGTGGGTTCGTTAGCCAAGTCGGGCCATTAAACCACAACGAATTGCCGATGAGATCCTGTGGCCTGCAGCCTCTCGTTCCGAGGTCAGCTGGATTGTCGTGAGTAGGGACATGTCGCCATGTCCCCCCGGGTAAGAGATCGTGTATCTTCGACGTTCGATTTGCCACGTATGTCTCCCAGGTCCATGGTGGCTTTGTCAACCAACCAAGTACTATTGAAGAGTCCGTCCAAAGAGTTATGCCACTGATATTCAAATCAAAAGTACATAGTACGAAGTTGACGAGCTTAGCGAGCAGAAATGCCCCATTGAGCTCCAATCGAGGCAGGCAGACGGGTTTTAGTGGTGCTACCTTGCTTTTCGCAACGAGCAAGTTAGAGAAGACAACATATTTCAGAGTCTGGCACCGGATATAAACGCATGCACACATTGCCGCTTGAGACGCGTCAGAGAATCCGTGTATTTCAACTATATCGGAGGGATGGTACTGCAGCCATCTAGGAATAGAAATTGACCCGATGTGCTTCAAATCGGATACCAGAGCGTTCCACTTCAGCAAAGTCTCTGGGCTGAGTTCATCATCCCAATCAAGACCTTCGAGCCAAAGTTGTTGCATCAATATCTTCGATCTAATTACTACAGGAGCAACCCAACCTGCAGGATCAAATAATTGAGCAACGGCTGAAAGTACCTTGCGTTTACTAATGGGTTGGTCCGTCGGAATGGCGCCGAGAGTGTAACTGAAGGAATCAGTTAGCGCATTCCATTTGATGCCAAGTGTCTTGGTAGTGCTCGACTCGTTAAAGCGCAAGAACTCGGAGTCATATAGACTCTCTTGTGGGAGATGAGCAAGCAATTTGGGGTTGTTTGCAGTCATTTTGACAAGAGGAAACCCTGCATGCTTAAGGACTGAGCTTAAGTTCTCTTGTGCTCGAATAGTGTCCTCTATAGAGAAGCCTCCGGACAAAATGTCGTCGACATATGTCTCTTTTCTCAATGTTTCTGCAACATCGGGAAATTCACTTTCAGAATCCGAGGCGAGTTGTAGGAGCGTGCGAATTGCTAAAAACGGCGCACAGTTCAGGCCAAAGGTAACCGTTTTTAACTCAAAATCTTTTACCGGTCCCTTGGGATCTGGCCGGAAAAGTATACGCTGATAAGCTCTGTCGATTGGGTGTAGCCATATCTGCCTATACATCTTTTGAATGTCCCCGCAGAAAACATATCTATACTTTCGCCAATTGAGAAGTACTGATGTCAAATCAGTCTGGAGCGTAGGCCCAGTATGGAGCACATCATTTAAAGACTGGCCCGATTTGCTCTTACGAGACGCGTTAAAGACGATTCTGACTTTAGTGGACTTATGCTCTGGACGGACGACTGCATGGTGGGGGAGATAGAACGAATTGTATTTTCCACCGGAGTTTATTTCTTGGGATGAGGTCTCTTCAGCATGACCGAGAGAGATGTACTCATTCAAAACTGAATTATATTCGGTATTTAGCTCGGGATCATCGGAGAGCTTTGACTCCATTCGATTATATTGAGCCAGAGCGAGAAAACGAGATGAGCCAAGAGATAGGGAGTCGGAGAATTCTGCTTTGAAAGGCAGTCTCACGACGTATCTACCATCCGGGGATCTGGAGGTAGTTTTCGAGTAGAACTCCTCGCAAAACTGATCTTCCTCACACAGAGGGGAAGCCATGGGTATCTCTTCTTGCTCCCAGAATTTTCTCAGAAGTTCGCTTATTTTTACATCCTCGGATTCAACCACGTTCGTGGAAAATGAGAAAATTCTGTCAGTTTGCATTGGACCGCTCAATACCCAGCCAAAAACTGTATTGTATGCTGAGGTATCGCCACATATATTCTTCCTGATTCCATCAATATTTATGAATCGTTCAGGATCATTGCCTAAAATTAGGTCAATTTGAGCGGATTTATTAAAGTTTGGATCGGCTAAGTCAAGCTCCTCCAAGTCTGAGGGATTTGAAATCTCGAATGAGACTGAAGGGAGCCATTTTGTCACTTTAGGCAAAACTATTGCCGAGACAGTAAAGCGGACATCGTACTTCTCGGCAGCAATGACGAGTTGGCATTCCTTTTCCGACGTTTGAGTTTGTTCGCCAATTCCAAAAATCTCAAAGTGCGCTTTAGTAGTGGGAAGTTGCAAGCGCTTCTGCATTCTTTGAGTAATGAATGTTCGTTGAGAACCAGGATCAATGAGGGCTCTTAGAGTAAACAGCTCCCCATGATGTTCAATGCGAACCAGAGCTGTTCGTAGCAAAATCATTTCATTGTTGGCCGAGAAATTGGCCTGAACATGAGAGGGGCGTCTTGCCCCTGAAGTTGAGGGCGCTTCAATATGAGATGAAGCCTTTGGGCTTGGATCAGATGATTGGATCGGAACTTTGTTGTCGTTATGACTGGTATGAGGTACTTGATCCTCAGATTTTCCCTCAGGTTTACCTTTAAGGTGAAGAAGGGTATGATGTGGCTTGTGACAAACGATGCAAGTGTTTGTACTTTTGCAATTTGTCTTGAGATGAGACGAGGATAAGCAATTAATGCATAATTTGTGTTTAAACGCAAAATCTATGCGTTGCTGTGCAGTATATTTGCGAAACTGGCCACAACTTCTTATCGAGTGATCGGAACTGCATAGGGGGCAAGAAGAACTGAGCTTTTCTTGCGAGTGATAAGTTTGGATCTTACCACTGTTTTGAGATGGGAGCGAACTTCTAGTTTTTGTGGCCTTCATGCTTGAGAGACGTTCTACGATCTCGTATCGGCTAATGAGAAACTCGTCTAACTGGTTCCAAGTGGGAAGTTCACGGTGAGATGTGAGTGATTGTTCCCAGAGAGCCAGTGTCTCATCTGGCAACTTGGTTGATACCAAGTATAACAAGATTGGATCCCAGCTTTCCACATTGACGTCAAGAGTTCTTAGAGTGCAGAGACAATCGTTAACTGTGGATTGAATCCTGTGAATTGCTTCACTATTCTCCACAGAGGCCGTTGGGATGTTGAAGAGGATTTTCAACTGATTATCTACTAAGACTCGCTTATTTTCATACCGAGCCTTGGGGGCACTCCAAGCGAGCTCAAAATTCTCATCACAGAGAGTGTATCTTTTGACTATGGTGCCGGCTGCCCCCTTAGTCTTATTTCGCAGATGATATAACTTTTGAGCTCGAGTCAATTTCGGATGGTTTGCGTAAACCGCCGTGAACATGTCACGGAATGACGGCCATTCCTCGTAGCCTCCTTTAAATACCTCAGTATCACAGGGAGGGACCTTGATGTAGCCACTACCAATCTCTTGAGAAGGATGGTTAGCCGAGGGTTGGGGAATATAAGCCGGAATAAGGCTGTGCCTCGCGTTTTGGCGAGCATTTCCCCCCGAGATTCTCAGAATGTCGAGAATCTGCGATCTAGCTGTGTAATAAGCTTCGGAGCTGGCGTTGAAATTTATCCTCGCGTTCGCCCTAAAGTCCTTGGTATTGGTGTTACTTGGAGCTAGCATGAGACCTTCATAGGTAGCTTGAAGCCGTTGCCACCTATTCTCCAAGTCCTCCAACTTCACCTCCAATACCGAATCCGTTTGATCTTGAATATCACTCTGTTCAAACTGAGTGCAAAAGTTGATCAAATGGTCACAGTCAAAGAGAAACTTGTCCTGACTAGGTGAATTTCTCACTGAGGAAGACGAGCTTGTAAGATTATTAGATCCCGAAGGTAGGGATGCTAAATCTGAGGCTGCGTTTTCCAAGCTCATCTTAAATCGGTCCCGTACAATAGAGCGAGAGAAGAAAACTGGATCGAAAGGGAGAGAAGCGCAGAGTTGGCTATGTTCTCAGTAAGTCTAAAAATTATTTGGTGTTGTTTCGGTTGAACTCTCTTTGTAGAGAAACAGAGAGAGAGAGAAACGATTTGGATTTGAGGTTCGAGTAAATGCAAGCGTAAGCTACAATAAACAACCAAATCGTTGCTTCAGCGTCTGAGAGAATCAACAAAATTCTGAATTAGTAAGGTAGCGGGGTATGCAATCAATGCCGAAATATAGCCTTCTAATTCAGAACTACGCGGTCGTCTAAAAGGAGCTGCCCTCTTAGACTTAATAATAAACTCGAGATTTTAGGAAAATCCAAATAATCCTTTAGATCGTAAGCGGGAGATTTAAACGTACGAGATGAGCATAACCATAGCGGTAAAAAGCGATATACTGTCGAAAGGCATTCGAATTCAAAAGAGCTTGACTAACAAACCCAAATTGCGGTTTCGGCAATGTAATTCGTGTGAATTCTCTCACAAGAACACAAGCCCTTAAAAAAAAGTTCAACGTATTCAACAAATCCAACCTGCAAAACTAGTTCACACCAGAAATGTTGTAAGAATTCAATGTGTCTGGGGTGTAGCAGAGATAAGTGAAATAGGGTGTCGCGTTTCGGCAATATGCACTGAAAGGCACAATCCCGCAACTAATCAAAAATCCCCAAATCCGGCAACACTATATATGTGATTGAGTCTTTTATCTAGTCAATGACCCCAAGGCAGTAGAACATAGACAAAACGAAGAGGAAAAGTGTTTACGAATTATATGCTTGACCTGTACGCATGTACATGCGTAAGTTTTCTTATCTTGTCTTGAACTTCCTCCTATCCATTCGCAATAAGAATAGCGAATGATCAAACACAATAAACTGGGTGCAATATTAATGAGTGTGAGAGAACAGCGTAGTATTAAAAAATGAATTATAGCAATGTTCAAATAATAATTTTACTGAGATTTGCGACGTTGCAATATGGAGCAAGTGCAATTACTTTTAATTACATGCAATAGCAATGGAACGTTAATGTGATATTAGGTAGGTTTAGTTTTAGCAGTTTCTGACATGAAAACAAGTGCAATATATTCTACACAACCCAGTGGCTTTAAACGACTGAATGAATACGACGACAGTGTTTTGAAAATTTCGTCTTTTTCGTTACGTAAATACAAATTGGGACTTGTACAATTTATAAGCAACAATGGGAAACAAGCACGTAAACAGTCTTGTCCCTTAAATACCAGTTGTGTGTAAACGAATGGAAATAAAACCACAATCCCAGAAATATTTAAAAATCAATTCATCTGGCACCACTGAATGCTTGGTGGATGATTCTTCATCTAGTCAATGACCCAATGTAATAAGCAAAACAACGAGGAAGTGCATCTACGTATATACATATGTGTATGCTATGCCTGCTATGTACGTATGTACATATGTGTATTTTGTCCTGATTCGTCTTTGTGCCTATTCTTTTCAATAGTTAGCGGACGATAATCAAACACCTTATACAGCCTGAACTGTGAACAAAACGATGTAAATGTGCCACCAATAAGCTAATGTGACTGCCGTGCCGTGATTTAAACAGGTGCAATACTTCCAACCAACTGTAATAATGTATGGTGTGTTACGCAAATTTAGTCTCTGTGGCAGAGTCCTTCCGATAATTCGAAGTTTAAAAATGGACTTAAATCAATAAACAGTACGATCAAATGGCTTTAAGTATTTAAAAATTTCTTTTTTCATACTATGACAACCTGGGACTCGTGCAATTAAAAACGTCAGGGGCAAGTGCAATTTAAATGTAATAGTGTTACGACTTGTGGCAAGTGCAATGTTCATCAATCGATGCAATAAACCAAATATTTATTATATAAATTCATTAGATTTTCCAGTGCATATACATATCTATGTTAGTTTGAAGATTAGTGCAGTATTTTCTCCCTTTACCCTATCTTACTGTACCATGCGTTCTGTCATACGTAACCAAATCAATGAAAACCAGAGTTGGTTGATGGCCTCCCTTGTCTGTACGTATGTGCGTATGTACGTATGTACGTAAGTGTGTTTTTGTTTTGTTTTCGTTATTCTTATTCCGGACAACCAAGGCTTGGTTTATTCTTCTTTTCTTTGTCTATGCTTAATAGATGGACAAATTTTCAAATATATAAATATAAAATGTGCAACAAGAAATTTATCAAAAAAAAAGCCGGGAGCAGTGCAATAACAAGGCCACAAGGCTACTGTGCCTTAGTTAATATAATTGCAATATAATTGGAATTCGGTAATTATGATTGTCTATTGCTACAAAGGCGCTGCTATAATAATAAGCACAGTGGTGATTCTACTATTTAAGTAAGTCTGTGATTGGTAATATAATACGAAGCCGTTGTAACATTTCATAAAAAACCCAACAGGTGGGAAGTTGGCACTAATCTTCAAATTGTTGTTGGGATATGTGCAATTATTCTTCTTTCTGGACTGCAGGTCCAACCAACGCAATAACCGGTGTGTTCGTGTTAAAAAATTTGTGCAATATGTTTAGAACGTAGTACAATTTTTTCAATTTAGTGCAATAATGCGATATTTTAATATCGTACGATATTATCAATCCGTGCAATAAGCTCGATATTTAATTAATTAGAATTATGGGCAGTAATTTTTAGCTGAAATAAGTGCAATACATCTGTGTCTGTGTGTGCAATATTCTTTACGGTCTTTAAGGCTTTTAATGTGCAATAAATAATTTCTCTGTACACAGTGCAATATTATACAAATTATATAAGGAAATTAGGGAAAAGTGCAATATTTTTCATGACATTGTGCAATAATGTTCACTTGTAATGAACATAATAATTGTTTCAACTTTTATCCTTTCTGATTGATTTTAAATGATGTGGAAATAGAACTGTGGAAAAGTGTATTATCTCAAAATGTTATCTTCTTCCCTTTTTTTCTTGTCTTTTAATCGGTATGTGCTCTGTCTTGATTTCGCCTTCGTTATATTTTTGAAGTGACAGGTCTCCGTAGGTATGTTTGTGTTTCCCTCCTTTTGTTCGATGTTTGATGGATTGGCTAGTGATCTTTACAGATAATTTACATGGACAACGAAAGGGAGTGCAAAAATAAACGAATAGTGGAGAAAACAAAATGAGTGCAATAATAACAGGTTGAGGCAATGACTTGTAACAGTGCTGTGAATTTGAAAAGGCCCAGTTCTAGTGCAATACTTCTCTTTCTCCCAAAATCACAAAGGTGCCAAGAATAAACCACCTTATAAATAATAGGGAACTGTGCAATTGCAACCAAACAACGCTGTGATATGAGGGAAGTGCAATATCGAAAACGTTCGTGCAATAATTTTAACCTTGTTTGTTTCGTTCTTGAATGCTAGTTTAATTTTAATTGAAAAGTACTTGATTTTACCTTTCGATAGGGCGATTACAATCGATTTCCAAAACTTTAAAAAATTTTTTTCGGTTTCGTTTTCTATCTTCTTCTACTTTTCTGTCGGGCTTACACAGACTTCTTTCGTCTTTTTTTCAATTATTCACAAATCTTTAATTTCGCTTTTTAATCATTTCACAATTTCTTTATTCAGACTGCAATAAATTAAACTTTTCTCCTTTAAATTATTTACAATTTTCTGTTTTTCAAATACTTCAAATACAGACTGTATTCTATTGCATATAGGCTGCACAACTTCTATTTCGCACCACATAAAATTATGAACTAACTCTTCTGCTTCTTCTAAGTGCTGTTTGTCTGTCCGCGCTCTTCTTTCCTTTCGTTCAAATTTGGCATATGACACTTGTTGACTATTCTCTCCGAATCTCTTGTTTCTTCTCTCTCTCTCTTGCTCAAAAGAATGAGAGAATCCAATCTGTGAGTTATGTATTGCACGGTGAAAAAAGGTTACTGAACTTTAACGTTGCACATAGGCGATCTATGTATCACAAGCTCTTTCTATTTGTTGCAAAGATATGTATGTATAACAATTGCGGGACTCCGACCCGTTACATGAAACTTTGTCAAATTTTGCGTTTTGTGTCTTTAGATGAGCTGAATTTGAATTTTTGCCAATAGAAAAAGGGTTGGAAACGTACTCAAATGAAAAGATTTCACACGAAACCACTAGAGAGAATTTTTTTTTCTCTATGTCAAACGAAGCTGGACAGACAAATGAACACTTTGCACTTTGCACACCTTTATATGAATATTGTGATTAAAAGAAGGCATTTACATACATACATACACTTGCGACACTAATAGAGATGATCAGTCTTTTCTTCAATTACCACGATTTTGAATATACATGCAGGGATTGCACCTCTTCTTCTTTGTTTCGCATAAACACTTCGAATCTTTCACAATTTTAACCTCTTTTGATCTTTATGTATGTCACCTTGATTTTTATGTATGTATGTTTGCCTTTTTTATATTTAAGAACAAAACCAAAAAAAGGTTCACTTACCGACAACTATGTTGGGCAATGTAAGGAGATGGGGTTACCTCAGTCAATGGTCTTCTCAGTGAACGGCGTACGAAGGACCATGCACAAAATTGGGGGGTTTTCCTATGTGTACGTAGCGGGGGTGAATAGAATGAGCGGATTAGCTGCGGTGTGTCGATCTTTGGCCTTGTGACGTCACTATTGGAATTCCCTCTGTGAAACAAGTGGACTGTATGTGAGCGGGTTTACTACTTATTATTCCTCGTACACAGAGGAATAATAAGTAAAGTGAAAGGTTGAGGTAGCCCAAAATTTAAAAGTGTGAAATAAAAAGATGGTTAGATTTCGGTTTATGACGAGTATATGGTGTTAGAGTTTATTGTGGAAAAAGAGGAGAAATAGCTTGTGTTGCTCACCTTGACTGCGGTTGTAGAGTAAGTGAAGTGAGTGGGCATAAAAAGTTAACAGCTAACCTTTTGTACTAAACTCTTAAAAACAATTAATTCACAATAACTTAGATTCTATTACATTTCAATAGCAAACTTAGAACTAAATGGCAATTCAAATCTTATGTTATAGATAATTCACAATAATACTCTATAATTCAGGGTAATAAATTCAAAAATATTTAAAGCTTAAGTTAAGGACAAATGCAAATTTGTCCATATTGATTTCCGACTCTACAAAGTATATATATTTCTGATCGTCGTAAAATTCTAAGACGATATAACGATGTCCGTGTGTCTTTCCGTCCGCCTGTTGTAATCACTTTAGAGTCTTCCAAAATTGAGATATTGAGCTGAAATTTGGCACAGATATATCTGCACGCAAGCTAAGTTCTTGAATGTACCAAAACGGTACATATTTAGATATAGCTGTCATTTAGACCGATATGCCGATTAAGAGTCTGAGCCCAAAAAGCTTTATTTATTACCCGATTTCGTTGAAATTTGAAATAGGGAGTAGTTTTAGGCCTCCCGATATCCGACCCGAATATGATTCAGATCGGACTATATTCAGATATATGGACCGACCCGCTGGTTAAGGGTCTAATGCCCATAAACGCTGCATTTATTATCCGTCATATTGACCGATATGCCGATTAAAGGTCTGGCGCCCACAAAAGCGTTAATTATTACCCGATTTCACTGAAATGTGAATCAGTTAGTTGCTTTAAGCCTCCCGCCATCTGATCATATATTGTAAAGATCGGACGATATTTAGATATAGCTGTCATATAGACCGATATTCCGATTAAGGGTCTGAAGCCCAAAAAGCTTTATTTATTAGCCGATTTTGTTGAAATTTGAAATAGTGCGTTAATTTAAGACTCCCGACATCCGTCCCAAATATGAATCAGATCAGACTATACAGATATAGCTGTCATATAGACCGATTTTCCAATTTTCGGTCTAGTCCCATGAAAAGCGGATTCCTTGCCTGATTTCGCTGAAACTGTTACTTGTATATGAGTTCTCGGGACCTGAATAAAATATGCTCGAGACCAGCCGCTATTTAGATATAACTATGGATATTGTAGTGGAGTTATAATAAAATAGTAGGGTGGGTATCCAATGTTCGGCGCGGCCAAACTTTACACGTTTTTACTTGTTTTTTTTTTTTAATTATGGAAAATTTACATTTGATTGAATTAAAGAAAATAAAATGTTCACTAGTAATCTCTTAAGACATGATCAGGAAAATGTTTATATAAAAAATATTGGCGAAAAAGTTGCTGAGTTATATTAAAGAAGAGTAAATATTAATTCCAATTTATGCTTGGACATCTAATTCGGGATACTTATATTTTTCATGTAGTAAGTAAAAAGGGGTGTGATGTAACAAAAATTAGTTCTTCGTATTGTTATTAAAGTTCTTAAGGCTCCGTAAAATCTAAAAACTATTTGGGTAACTTTTTAATGTAAGTACTGATCTTCACGTTGGGGGAAGGCTTGCAACTAATTTTTTTTTTTAACGAACCTGGGAGAATTTGAACTTGTTCTCCTACCCAAGACTTCTGAAGGTTTTTTAATTGGTTTGAATACGGTGATCTGAGGGTTAGATGAATAGATCTATGTTTTTATATAAAACCATAGTTTAACGCACTTGCAGACATTTTTTGAAGCATTATTGTCCATAATAACGAATGAAGTTGGCATCTTGTGAACCACAAATGCTTTCATTGCTTTCTCCATAGAGATATGGAAAGGGTGATCAAAACTTTGAGTATTCTTACATTTAGGAACGACAAAATATTATGAAAGAACACCCTAAAACAATAATGTTACCTCCATTAGTATTTATAGCCTTTAAAATATACTGAGGGTCAAGTTTTTGGTTTGGAGGACGTAGTATGGATATTTTGCCATGCAAGTCAAAAAAGAAAACAAAACTTGACCCTCAGTACGTTCAGAAGGCCATAAATGAGACAACATAATTGGTATAGGGTGCTTTTTCTAGGTGTGCTGTGGCTGCTTAAAATAAGAATAGGCAATGAATGGATCACCATTTCCACAGAGATATAATGGGAAATGCAATTAAAGAAGCTTAAAGCTATCGTCCCAATGGGCAGCAACAGTGTGCCATAAGCTTTAATCTGACGGCATTAAAATCCAAACCCCATGTCAGCCTGTAATACACAGGCTATCTAAAAGAATGCTACTCGGGTAAAGGATTACTTGGTAAGCACAGAGAAGAAACTCTTTGAGAGCAGTATAGCAGAAGGACTCTAGAATATGTTAGATGATTTCTCCTTTGGGCAGGATTTGAAGAGAAAATATGACCAATTGATAGCAGCCTTCAGCAATGGTAAAACTGAGATTAAGGAAACAGGGCGCTGGAGAGATAACATGAAGTTCCTCTTCAACCTAACCCGTGTCTTTCGTCACATCACTGAGAGGAGTATGATTCCTTTTGTAAAGTTTTAGCAGATCAGAAATATCTGCATACACGCTGAAACTATCGTACTATTCTAACTCTACCTGAGTTCATTCTGATGTCTAAAACCCGGAACAGGTTGGGTGGTAAAAACAAATGCACTTTGTTATAATATCCTATACCTCAGGCTTGGCTATCCAACAACAGAGTGATATGTATACAAGTTCAGTTTTAGGTTAGGTTCAGTTGAAAAGACGGTGCATATATTAATCCGCACCGTGCCACTTGGACAGGACAATTGGACAATTAAGTCAATAATCTGCTTGCTGTGCGCTATTAATACTAAAAGTAACCTCGAAAAACTAAAAGCATGCAAAATTCGGTTGGGCCGAATCTTATATACTCTCCACCATGGATCGCATATGAATATTTCTTTGTCCGATGTCCCTTTAAATGCAAACAAAGAATAATAAATATTAATTAGTTTTTATGGAATCGGTCGATTTTTATGGGACCTAAATCAGATTAAAAATTGATTCAAACCATATTTATCACGTATGTTGAAGGTCATAGGAGAAGTTACTGTGCAAAGTTTTAGCCAAATCGGATACAAATTGCGCCCTCTAGGACTTAAAGAAATCAAGATCCGAGATCGGTTTATATGGGAGCTTTATGGTTATGAACCGTTTAAGACCATACGCACAATTATTGGAAGTCAGAACCAAATATCTTATAACAAGTAAGAGCGTGCTAAGTTCGGCCGGGCCGAATCTTATATACCCTCCACCATTGATCGCATTTGTCGAGTTCTATGCGCGGTATCTCTTTTTAGACAAATAATAATAATTGAATAAGAACTGTTATCCTATTGGAGCTATATCAAGTTATAGTCCGATTTGGACCATAATTGAATGCTGATTGACATTGTAGAAGTCATTGTGTAATATTTCAGTTCATTCGGATAAAAATTGCGCCTTGTAAGGGCTTAAGAAGCAAAATCGGGAGATAGGTTTATATGGGAGCTGTATCAAGCTATTGATCGATTCAGACAATACTAGACACGTATATTGAAGGTCATGAGAGAAGGCCTTGTACAAAATTTCAGCCAAATCGGATGAGAATTGCGCCCTCTAGAGGTTCGAGAAGTCAAGATCCCAGATCGGTTTATATGGCAGCTATATCAGGTTCTATATCGATTTAGGCCATACTTAGCACAGTTATTGGAAGTCATAACAAAACACCTCATGCAAAATTTAAGCCAAATCGGATGAGAATTGCGCCATCACTTGGCTCAAGAAGTCAAGATCCAAGATCGGTTTATATGACAGCTATACCAGATTATGAACCGATTTGAACCATACTTGACAAAATTGTTGGATATCACAACAAAATACGTCGTGCAAAATTTCATTCCAATCGGATAAGATTTGCGCCTTCTAGAGGTTCAAGAAATCAAGACCCAAGATCGGTTTATATGGCAGCTATATCAGGTTATGGACCGATTTATACCATACTTTGCACAATTGTTGGATATCATACCAAAACACGTCGTGCAAAATTTCATTCAAATCGAATAAGAATTGCGCACTCTAGAGGCTCAAGAAGTCAAGACCCAAGATCGGTTTATATGGCAGCTATATCAGGTTATGGACCGATTTGAACCATACTTGGCACAGTTGTTGGATATCACAACAAAACACTTCGTGCAAAATTTCATCCCAATCGGATAAGAATTGCGCACTCTAGAGGCTCAAGAAGTCAAGACCCAAGATCGGTTTATATGGCAGCTATATCAGGTTATGGACCGATTTGAACCATATTTGGCACAGTTGTTGGATATCATAACAAAATACGTCGTGCAAAATTTCATTCAAATCGGATAAGAATTGCGCCCTCTAGAGGCTCAAGAAGTCAAGACCCAAGATCAGTTTATATGGCAGCTATATCAAAACATGGACCGATATGGCCCATTTACAATACCAACCGACCTACACTAATAAGAAGTATTTGTGCAAAATTTCAAGCGGCTAGCTCTACTCCTTCAGAAGTTAGCGTGCTTTCGACAGACAGACGGACAGACGGACGGACAGACGGACGGACATGGCTAGATCGACATAAAATTTCGCGACGATCAAGAATATATATACTTTATGGGGTCTCAGACGAATATTTCGAGTAGTTACAAACAGAATGACGAAATTAGTATACCCCCCATCCTATGGTGGAGGGTATAAAAATTTCAGGCAAATCGGATAAGAATTGCTCCCTCCAGAGGCTCAAGAAGTCAAAATCAGTTTATTTGGCAGCTATATGAGGCTATGAACCGTTTAAAACCATACTTGGAACAATTATTGAAAGTCATTACAAAATATTTTATACATAACTAGCTGAACCGGGCCCGCTCCGCAGCGCCATATTTTCCTTTGAATATTTATTTTCGACAGTTAAAGAGCTTTTAGTAAAATACCATTCTAAGAAAATAGTATATCGCTTGACAAACAGTTTAAAAATTTAAATGCCTTTATCTAAATCCCACATGATCTTAATTGGTCTACGAATTCGCTTGTAGGGCTTAACGTTATTTAAGCTTGGTTGTTAGTTGTACTGGGGTATTATCTGGTACCCCAGACGCTTGGCACTGAAAAAAATATCAGCATTGTGCTCCTCTCTCAAATACCATTTATTTAAACCCCGTATTGTCATTGGTTTAAGAGGAGTTTATAGGATGAGGCGTCCCCCAAAAACTTGGCCCCAAAATTGGTTATAAAATTCGTTTTCTAATCTCAAATACCTTTCATTTGAGCCACATATTGGTCGGAAAATATTTAACATTTGGGAGATGGTTTGGGGAAGGACAAATACATGGTCCCTCATTTGAATATCAGATTCGTATTCAACTCCCAAATACCTTTCTTTGAGCCCCATATTACGACGGTCAGTAAAAAATTGCTGTTTGTGGGGTGTTCTAGAGAAGGGGTAGACGCCCAGAAAATTGGTCCCAAAAGTGGGTGTCAATTTCATACTCTACTCCCAAATACCTTTAATTTGAGCCGCAAATTGACATAGTCGGTAAATATGCCTGATTTAGGGGTGTTTTGGTGACTGCGGTGGTCCACACTTAGGTCTGAAAATAAATCTGCATCGTGTTCTACTCTCTAATATCAATTATTTGAACCCCACATTGCCACTGGCCTCAAAATTAGATATCAAATTGGTTTTCTAATCTCAAATACCTTTCATTGAAACCTCTTATTGCAAAAGTCAGCAAATATCTTTCATTTTAGCCTAGTATTTCGGCAAACATGGCCGGTTTGGGGGATGGGGCGGCCACTCAGTGAATTGGCCCTGAAAATATATATCAGACTCGTGTTATACTCTAAAATACCTTTTAGTTGAGCCCCATATTGTAATCGTCAGCAAAAGCTTCCTCTTATGGGTAGTGTTATGGGGGTGGGGTGGGCGCATAGACACTTTTTTCCGCGCTCTTTCAGATGTCAAGAAATGTAGTACCACGGGATCATTATGCACCATCTGTGAAAATTTCATGAAAATCGGTTCAGCCGTTTTTAAGTCTACAAGGAACACAGATACAAACATACAAACAATCAAACCGACAAACAAACGAAAATTGATTTTTATATATAAGACTAGCTGAGTCAGGCCCGCTCTGCTGCGCCCGATTATGCTATGTTGGAGAGAAGTACTCTAAATTTGAACATTTCTGCATAATTGTAATTGAAAATGCATTCCAATTTTCCTATGGATTTTTCTACACTCAAGTACCTCTTATTTAAACCCCACATTGCAATCAGTAAAAGTCGTTCTTGGGGTGTAGTGGACCTTGGCCCCAAAGGGTAAGTCAATTTCGTGATCTATTCCCAAAGACCTTTAATTTAAGATCCATATTGCCATGGTCAGTAAATATGTCCAATTTGATATGTCTTATGTGGGTGGGTGACCCACGAAACACTTAGTTCCACAATTGGATATCAAATTCGTTTTCTACTCTCAAATACCTTTAATTTGAGTCCCATGTTGTAGTGATTGGTCTATAAATCCGTTAGCCGGGTTTTGGGAGTTGGCGGCCCTCCTAGGCACCCCACCTCAGATTTTGATAGAATTTTTTTTTTGTTTTTAGGTCGCTGTAAGTGTGCAAACATAATTTAGTTTAAATCGCCCTAACCATCTCCAAGATCTGGCGTTTTGAAAATTAGGGTAAGGGGGAAGGTCACCACATCGTCACATAATAAAAAATGATGTACCCTATTTTCACCACGGGTTCATAATGCACCATCTGTGAAAATTTCAAGAAAATCGGTTCAGCCGTTTTTTAGCCTAAATGGAATACACAAACAAAGAAATCGACAAATAAACAAAAATTGATTTTTATATACATAGAAGATAGCTGAAACCGACCCGCATCGCTGTGCCTTTATTTTCACCATGCGGAAAATATGTCTCTTATTCTTGCTCTAAAATTTTGACAACATTTTAACTAATAAGATTTTTGTGCAAATTTTTTTTTCTATTGAAATTTTTTGTATTTTTATCTATTTTTTTTCTTCGGCAAAGATTGGCAATTAAACAACTTTAAACAACGTCTTCGGTGGAAAAGTTTAAATATAATACCGCAAACAAACGCAATGAAATTCCTATATTTTGTTTATTCAAAGTACCGATAGGTTGTCTTAACATATGATTAATTTTTACCATTCTGCCCCCTCTCGCTGTTCATGTTGGCTTCTTCAAATTAGCGCCATCTACTGGTTGTTTTCAATTGGATCAACTAAATCCAATTGCATCAACTAAATCCAATTGGATCATATACATCCAATTTGATCACATAAATTCAATTGAAGACCGTCAGATGGCGCTAATTTAAATGTTTGTGCTACTCGCTTAGAGTGGATCATCATGTGATGGTTATCTATGAATGACTATTCATACCATATGACTACCTATTAAATGGTCATCATTTATCCCTTTTTTAATAAAATCAACCTTATTCCTTTGATTTTACCCCATATTGTCATGATTGGTGTATACAGCCGTTTGGTGGAGGGCACTTAAAAATCTATCATTTGATTTCCTATTGTTTTAATAGGTCAAAAAACTTATTGGAGGCGATTTTAGGAAGTAAAGCACCACCTATATTCTGGACAAAAAGTTTAAAGTCATATTCATAATCTCCTTTCAAATGCCTTTCATTTGAGTTTCAACAAGCTATGATCGAGTAACATTCCCATTTGGGGAGCTTATGGGGGATGGGGCGACCATCAATTACTTGGACCTCGTTTTTTATGTCATATTCGTAGTCTACCCCCGAATACCTTTCATTTGATTCCTATATTCATATATACACCCAATATGTCTATTTGGAGCAGTTTTTGGGGTTGGGCGACCCCTTGGATACTTGAATCCAAGTTTTTACCCCACATTCGTATGCTACTCTCCAATACTTTTCATTTGATATCCATATTTTCCTATCGATTTTGGGCGGCGTTTTTGTGGTAACGGGGCAGGGTCCGCCCCCTTCCAACATCAACAAATTACGTAGCCTATTGCTCTTTTCGGACCATATTCGTAATTTACTCCCAAATACCTTTCATTTGAGTCCCATATTGTCATTATCGTCGGGTCGGGGTGGCCCCCCAATTATTTGGACCCAATTTTTAATTTGAAATTCGTACTCTACCCTTGAATACCATTCATTTGAGTCCCGTATTGCTTCCATCGGTCCACTTTTATTTTTGGGTGGTACTTTTGGGGTGGGGAGAGGGTCCGCCCCCCTTGAGATATCAACAAATTATAAAACCTATTGCTCCTTCTGGACCACTCCCCACAATCTGAAAAAATCGGTTCAGCTTTTTATTTCCACCACCGAAGGATGGGGGTATATTCATTTTGTCATTCCGTTTGCAACACATCGAAATATCCATTTCCGACCCTATAAAGTATATATATTCTTGATCAGCGTAAAAATCTAAGACGATCTAGACATGTCCGTCCGTCTGTCCGTCTGTCTGTTGAAATCACGCTACAGCCTTCAACAAAAAAAGATATTGAGCTGAAACTTTGCACAGATTCTTTTTTTTTGTCCATAAGCAGGTTAAGTTCGAAGATGGGCCATATCGGACTATATCTTGATATATCCCCCATATAGACCGATCCGCCGATTTAGGGTCTTAGGCCAATAAAAGCCACATTTATTATCCGATTTTGGTGAAATTTGGGAGAGTGAGTTGTGTTAGGCCCTTCGACATCCTCCGTCAATATGGCTCAGATCGGTCCAGATTTAGATATAGCTGCCATATAAACCGATCCTCCGATTAAGGGTCTTAGGCCCATAATAGCCACATTTATTATCCGATTTTGCTGAAATTTCGGACAGTAAGTCGTCTAAGGCTCTTCGGCATCCTTCGTCAATTTGGCTCAGATCGGTCCAGATTTGGATATAGCTGCCATATAGACCGATCCTCTAACTTAGGGTCTTAAGCCCATAAAAGCCAAATTTATTATCCGATTTTGCTGAAATTTGGGACAGTGAGTTGTGTTAGGCCCTTTGACATCCATCGTCAATTTGGCTCAGATCGGTCCAGATTTGGATATAGCTGCCATGTAGTCCGATATCTCGATTTAGGGTCTTAGGCCAATAAAAGGCGCATTGATTGTCCGATGTCGCTAAAATTTTGGACAGTGAGTTGTGTTAAGCCCCTTGACATACTTGTGCATTATGGCACAGATCGGTCCAGATTTGGATATAGCTGCCATATAGACCGATCTCTCGATTTAATTTTTTGGGTCCATAAAAAGCGCATTTATTGTCCGATGTCGCCGCAATAAGGGACAGTGAGTTCTGTTAGGCACTTCGACATCTTCTTCAATTATACTCAGATCGATCAAGATTTGGATATAGCTGCCATATAGACCGATATCTCGATTTAATGTTTTGGGCCCATAAAAGGAGCATTTATTGTCCGATGTTGCCGAAATTTGGGACAAAGAGTTATATTAAGCCCCCACATATTTCTGCAATTTGGTCTAGATCGATCAAGATTGGCATATAGCTGCCATATAGACCGATATCTCGATTTAATGTTTTGGCCCCAAAAAAGGCGCATTTATAATCCGATTTAACTGAAATTTGACACATTGACTTATGTTAGGCTTTTCGACATCCATATTGTATATGATTCAGATCGGTTTACTTTTAGATATAGCTACTAAAAAGACCAATATTTTGTTATACATACTTATTAGTATTTTGTCCAAATCGGATCATATTTCGATATATATTGCTATGGGACATAAGGTATGCAATTTTCACCGGATTTTGATGGAAGATGGGTTATATATATACCCGAGGTGGTGGGTATCCAAAGTTCGGCCCGGCCGAACTTAACGCCTTTTTACTTGTTTTTAATTCTATACGGCCGAACTTAACGCATTTTTACTTGTTTTTAATTCTATATTTACAAACCCACAAACAAACAAACAAACACAAATTCATTTATATATATATATATAGAATTCAGTTAAATCGGATAAGAATTGCGCCCACTAGAGGCTCGATAAGTCAAGATACGAGATCGGTTTATATCGCAGCAATACTAAAACATTTACCGATTTGGCTCATTTCCAATCCCAACTGACCTGCACTTATAAGAAGTATTTATGCAAAATTTCAAGCGCCTAGCTTTAAAACTTCGAAAGTTAGCGTGCTTACGACAGACAGACAGATGAACAGACGGACGGCTTAATCAAATAAGAATGTCAAGATTATCAAGGATTTTTATACTTTAATGGGGCTCAGATCAATGTTTCGTCTCGTTACAAACGGAATGACGAAATTTGTATATTAAAAAACTAAATCTTGTCAGAAATCCGTGCTACTAAAGAAACCCCTAATTGGTTTCCATACCACGATTCTATGTTCGTATTGTGTCCTCACGCGAGTACCGGTGGCTGTTAGCCCGGAAAGCCGGGCAATGACGTAGGAAGCACTCCAACGTCTCATCATCTTCCACACATGCCCTATACATGCTATCACTTGCCGCACCTATTTTGCATAAGTGAGCTCGTAGCCCTATATATCCCGTTATGATATCGAAAGCTATATTAACCTGTTTTTAACTTTCTTTCAGTAATAGCCCCGTCTTTTCAGGATCCGGATCTCCCTTTAGGATTTTCGTTAATCTACCGACCGCTTCGCTGTTCTACAGTGTTGCATGTGCATTCGTCGCCCACCCCGTTAACATGAACCGCGTAGATCCGAAAGGCTTCTGGTTAAACAAGTTCATTGATGGCAGTCCTCTGGCTTTCACTGCCAAATCGCTCTTTCGTGTAAACACCGTACCACCTCACTCATTCCGTGGTCGCCCGAATCTCCGCCTGCAGGACCGTATAATGGCCCACTAGGTCCTCCATGTCTACTAGCTTTGGTCCATTTCCGTAGCAATTACTTTCAGTTGGCCATACCAGAGTTTCGTCAATCCAACACTGTGCTGCTGGCAGCAGTGCCTCGCACTCAACCCCAAGCATCGTCATAGGTATGCGATCGGAAACCTTTTCCATTCCTTCCTGGTTTCCTATCGTTGCCTCTATTATATCGCGATGGTGTGGCCTGCTCGTACCCTCTATCCATTTTCTCATAGCCTTTAGTCTTATAGCTGCAATGGCTGCCTCACACTTAATTTGTAAATATGACTTTGGGTCGTATATCTGGAATAGTATCCAGTGTCCCAGTGGACGTGGTCCTCATCGCTCCGCCTATGTCAAGGAAACATCTTCTCTGAACTTGCTATATCCCAACGTTGCTTTTTTTTTTTGGCTGTCCACCAAACTACTGAGGCGTAAATAATTATTTGTCTAATCACGCTCTAGTAGAGTCAGTGGACTATCCTCGGATTCAGGCCCCATTTCGAACCTACATATCGGTTTATATGGCAGCTTTATCAGGTTCTATACCGATTTACGCCATACTTAGCACAGTTTTTGGAAGTCATAACAAAACACCTCATGCAAAATTTAGCCAAATGGGTTGTGAATTGCGCGCTCTATTGGCTCACGAAGTCAAGATCCAAGATCGGTTTATATGACAGTTATACCAGATTATGACCCGATTTGGATCATACTAAACACAGTTGTTGGAAGTGATACCAAAACACTACGTGCAAAATTTCAGTTAAATCGGCCGAGAATGCGCCCTCTAGGGGCTCAAGAACTCAAGACCCATGATAGGTATGTATGGCAGCTATATCAAAACATGGACCGATTAAACCCATACTAAGCGTAGTTGTTGGAAGTGCTACCAGAACACTACGTGCAAAATTTCAGTCTAATCGGCCGAGAATGCGCCCTCTAGAAGCTCAAGAAGTCAAGACCCAAGATCGGTTTATATGACAGCTATATCAAAACATGGACCGTTTTGGCCCATTTACAATACCAACCGACCTACACTAATAAGAAATATTTGTGCAACATTTCACGTGGCTAGCTTTACTCCTTCGAAAGATAGCGTGCTTTCGACAGACAGACGGACGGACATGGCTAGATCGACTTAAAATGACATGACGATCAAGAATATATATACTTTATGGGGTCTTAGACGCATATTTCGAGGTGTTACAAACAGAATGACGAAATCAGTATACTCCCATCCTATGGTGGAGGGTATAAAAAACCGTTATTAGTGTATTCAAAATTTCGACCAAACAGGATATATTGTTGGATAAACTAAAAAATGTGGAGGCTTTAAAAACGATTATGCATTAAAATCAAGAAGATCAGTCGGGAATTCGGTAGCTCCAATATTTTTCTATCTTTGATTTGATCTGAACCATAGTTGGCGCGGATATAAAGGAGAATCAAGCTACTTAATCTTCCAAATTTCGGTGAGAAAACGCCGTTTATTGGAAAGAATATATTGGGTTGCCCAAAAAGTAATTGCGGTTTTTTTTATAGTCGGCGTTGGCAAATTTTTTTACAGCTTGTGACTCTGTAATTGCATTCTTTCTTCTGTCAGTTATCAGCTGTTACTTTTAGCTTGCTTTAGAAAAAAGTGTAAAAAAAGTATATTTGATTAAAGTTCATTCTAAGTTTTATTAAAAATGCATTTACTTTCTTTTAAAAAATCCGCAATTACTTTTTGGGCAACCCAATATAATTGACTGTTCTATAATGCAACGAAATCAGGTAGAAAATTACATCATTTATAGGGTCATGGCCTGAAATCGGATGATAATTCAATATCTTCCGACTATTAACACACTTGGCATAAAAGTAAGCAGGTCAAATTAACTATCTATTTGTTTATGAATATTTCGATGTATTCTTAACCTTGTGTTGTATACAAAAATATCTCCAATTACCCTTCGGTATGTGCGCATTTTCATATTTTATGCAAAGTTGAACCGTTCTTACAGTCATCCCCTTCCAACGGACAATGTAACAATTTGTGACAGTGTGTTGCAAGGAATGTCAAATGAGTCGTTTTGCTGCCTCATTAGCAGGACCACAAACGAATGCTCTTCTCTCGAATGCACATAGTTACAGACAAACAACAAAACACTGATATTGCAAAAGCATCAAACTTATTTGCCCCAAGTGGAATTGTACGTTTTCAGCTTAGTTTTCAGAAAACAAGCGACGGCAGCACAAAAACTAGCGTGAGATCAGTATCTATGTAGAGTAAAGCCGGAGGCATTTTAATTTAGAAATTTTGTTTTGCATTTATGGTCCACTTTTTTTTTCGACATTAAACTGCAGCAGCTAACTTTAAGTGAAAAGGTTTTAAACTAGTTCATGACTCTGATGGTAATTTAAAGGGTGGCACACGAAAAATTGCGTTTTTAAATTGCTATAAAAATGCGTATAAATATATTTCAATGCAACCGCCAAATGGGCCACCCTTTATATTCACCCCTTCCTCAAGTTAATGTGAATATACTAAATGAAGGCTATTTTTTACAAATCATTGGACTCCATATATTTCTTATTAACATCAGTGAGGAAAGGAAAATATTTACATTAGTTATGTGTTCCTTAATGGAATGTTTGTTCATAGGCAAATTTGCATTTGCGTATAATATTTTAGATCATTGACATATACGAGTATATATTTAAATTAAAGATTTTAATTAGTTTTTGGAACACTTTTGTAATTTTATGTCCTTTTTCCATATATGGTTTTTAAAGATACGAGGACAGTCCCAAAAATAGCCTACATTTCTTTATTTCTCGACATAATCTCCTTTCAGCACGATATATTTAAAATTTTTCTCCTCCGGGTCATTTCTTTGCAAATTCAAATTTGCCCATGAACATTCCATTAAGAAACTGGGACAAACTTCTCATAAATCAATGAGTGTTGTCCGATTCAATTTTTAGCTCAATGATAAGGGACCTCCTTTTTATAGTCGATTCCAAACGGCATGTCGCTCTGCGGCACGCAAAGTAAAATATCGCCAGCATTAGGAGGGCATAACCACCGCTGAAAAATTTTCTGATGGTCGTACCAAGATTCGAACCCAGGCGTTCAGCGTCTAGACGGACATGCTAACCTCTGCACTACGGTGGCCTCACTTTCTTTAAATCAAACAAATAAAAGCGTTATAAGTTCGGCCGGGCCGAATCTTGGAAACCCACTACCATGGATTCAGCTAAAAGTTTACATAAAGGATTTGGATGTGACACGATTTTTGGAAGTCGTAACAGAACACTACATACAAAATTTCAGCCCCATTGGATATAAATTAAGGCTGATATATAGGAGCTATATCAGGGCAGCTTTGGACCATACTTGTCATGATTGTTGGAAGTCATAATAGATCACTACGTGCAAAACATTAGGTCAATCGGATAACAACTGCGGCTTTTAGGGGTTAAAATGTCAAATCGGGAGATATCTTTATGTGGGAGCTATATAAGGTTATAGACCGATTTGGACCATACTAGGCACAATTGTTGGAAATCGTAATGGAACACAATCGGTTAATAAATGCAGCTTCTAAGAGCTCAAAGAGTCAAGTCGAAGGACCACTTTATATGGGAGCTATATCGAAATCTGAATTGATATGGCCCATTTGCAATATCCAAAGATCTACATCAATAAGAAGTATTTGTGCAAAATTTCGTGCAGCTAGCTCAACCCGTTCGACCGCTATCGTGATTTCAACAGATGGACGGACGGATATGGCTACATCGACTCAGAATGTTAAGACGATCAAAAATATATATACTTTATGGGGTCGTAATTCAATATTTCCAGGTGTTTCACGCGGAATGATTAGTATATCCCCCATCATATGGTGGTGTGTATAATAATTATTAGTGGCAGCTAAATCTGGTGAATATGGTGTGTGATGCAGCAATTTCAACTTTAATTCATGGATCTTTGCCATCGTCATGAAGTATTTGTGAACAGCGCTGTTGCTGTTGTATCGAGAGAAAACGTGACACCCATTTTGCTCACAACTTTCTCATCATAAAATTTTCCTTCAATATACAATGTACAGCCCTTTTTGAAATGCCTGAACTTCGACGAACAATAGGATAGGAAACCAGAAAAAGCATGCTAAGTTGGAACGGGCCGAATTCTGGGAACCCACCGCCATGGGTTCTGCTAAAAATTTATACAAAATAAATTTAGTTGAAGGCCATAATTTTATTCTACATACCAAACTTCTACCAATTAAGCAAAAATTAAAGCGTCTGGGAACTGAACAAGGATGATCAAAAGTCTGGTTTACATGGGAGCAGTATCAGGTTATAGACTTATTTAGACCATTTTTGGCACAGTTATTGAATGTCGTAATAGAACACTGCATGCAAAATTTCAGCTGCTGCTTCCAGGGGATAAAAATGTCATATCGAGCGATCGGTTTATACGGGAGCTAGATCAGGTTATAAACCGATTCGGACCGTACTTGGCACAGTTTTTGGAGTCGTAACAGAACACTACATGCCAAATTTCAGCCAAATCGGACAAGAATTGCGGCGTATATGGGCTCAAGAAGTCAAATCGGCAGATCAGTTTATATGGGACCTATATCTGAATCTAAACCAATATGGCCCATTTGCAATCCCCAATGACCTCCATTAATAAGAAGTATCTGTGCAAAATTTCAGGCGGTTAGCTTTACGCGTTCGACCGCTTTCGTGAAATATGATCCTATTTGGATCGAATTCGGCAATGTTCAATTTTGTAGAAAAAAAATATTGGTCTTTTGGGTAGCTATATCCAAATGTAGACCCATTTGGTATATTAATTTTGTCATTTCGTTTGCAACACCTCGAAATATCCAAACCCAAACAAGTAAAAAGGCGTTAAGTTCGGCCGGGCCGAACTTTGGATACCCACAACCTCGGGTATATATATAACCCATCTTTCATCAAAATCCGGTGAAAATTGCATACCTTATGTCCCATAGCAATGTATATCGAAATATGATCCGATTTGGACCAAATACTAATAAGTACAAGCCATTGTTCAATTATGTATAACAAAATATTGGTCTTTTTAGTAGCTATATCTAAAAGTAAACCGATCTGAATCATATACAATATGGATGTCGAAAAGCCTAACATAAGTCAATGTGTCAAATTTCAGTTAAATCGGATTATAAATGCGCCTTTTTTGGGGCCAAGACATTAAATCGAGATATCGGTCTATAAGGCAGCTATATGCGAATCTTGGTCGATCTAGACCAAATTGCAGAAATATGTGGGGGCTTAATATAACTCTTTGTCCCAAATTTCGGCAACATCGGACAATAAATGCTCCTTTTATGGGGCCAAAACCTTAAATCGAGATATCGGTCTATATGGCAGCTATATCCAAATCTTGATCGATCTGAGTGTAATTGAAGAAGGATGTCGAAGTGCCTAACAGAACTCACTGTCCCTTATTGCGGCGACATCGGACAATAAATGCGCTTTTTATGGACCCAAAAGATTAAATCGAGAGATCGGTCTATATGGCAGCTATATCCAAATCTGGACCGATCTGTGCCATAATGCACAAGTATGTCAAGGGGCTTAACACAACTCACTGTCCCAAATTTCAGCGACATCGGATAATCAATGCGCCTTTTATGGGCCTAAGACCCTAAATCGGAGGATCGGTCTATATGGCAGCTATATCCAAATCTGGACCGATCTGAGCTGAATTGACGAATAATATCGAAGGGCCTAACACAACTCCACGTCCCAAATTTCAGCAAAATCGGATAATAAATATTGCTTTTATGGGCCTAAGACCCTAAATCGAGAAATCGGACTACATGGCAGCTATATTCAAATCTGGACCGATCTGAGCCAAATTGACGATGGATGTCGAAGGGCCTAACACAACTCACTGTCCCAAATTTCAGCAAAATCGGATAATAAATTTGGCTTTTATGGGCTTAAGACCCTAAATTAGAGGATCGGTCTATATGGCAGCTATATCCAAATCTGGACCGATCTGAGCCAAATTAACGAAGGATGCCGAAGGGCCTAAGAAAACTTACAGTCCGAAATTTCAGCAAAATCGGATAATAAATATGGCTATTATGGGCCTAAGACCCTTAATCGGAGGATCGGTTTATATGGCAGGTATATCTAACTCTCGACCGATCTGAGCCATATTGACGGAGGATGTCGAAGGGCCTAACACAACTCACTCTCCCAAATTTCACCAAAATCGGATAATAAATGTGGCTTTTATTGGCCTAAGACCCTAAATCGGCGGATCGGTCTATATGGGGGCTATATCAAGATATAGTCCGATATAGCCCATCTTCGAACTTAACCCGCTTATGGACAAAAAAAGAATCTGTGCAAAGTTTCAGCTCAATATCTTTTTTTTTTTTTTTTGAATGCTGTAGCGAGATTTCAACAGACAGACGAACAGACGGATGGACATGTCTAGATCGTCTTAGATTTTTACGCTGATCAAGAATATATATACTTTATAGGGTCGGAAATGGATATTTCGATGTGTTGCAAACGGAATGACAAAATGAATATACCCCCATCCTTCGGTGGTGGGTATAAAAACCACATTTATCATCCGATTTTGCTGAAATTGGAGACCGTGATTTGTGTTAGGCCCTTCGACATCTTTCTTCAATTTGGCTCAAATCGGATCAGATTTGGATATAGCTGCCATATAGACTGATCCCTCGATTTAAGGTTTTGGACCCATAAAAGGCGCATTTATTATCCGATGTCGCCGAAATCTGGGAAAGTGAGTCAAGTTAAGCCCCTTGACGTACTTCTGCATTATGGCACAAATTGGTCCAGATTTGGATATAGCTGCCATATAGACAGATCTCTCGGTTTTAAGTTTTGGGTTCATAAAACGGGTATTTATTGTCCGATGTCCCCGCAATTTGGGACAGTGAGTTGTTTTAGGCCCTTCGACCGTCTTCTTCAATTTCACTCAGATCGGTCCAGATTTGGATATAGCTGCCGTATAGATCGATCTCCCGATTTAATGTTTTGATCCCATAAAAGCCGCATATATTGTCCGATGTTGCCGAAATTTGGGACAAAGAGTTAAGTTTAGCCCCTCCACATATTTCTGCAATTTGTGATCAAGATTTGTATATAACTGCCATATAGACCTATTGTACAATATATCTCGATTTAAAGTCTTGTCCCCAAAAAAGGCGCATTTATAATCCGATTCAACTGAAATTTGACACATTGACTTATGTTAGGCTTTTCGACATCCATGTTGTATATGGTTCAGATCGGTTTATTTTTAGATAAAGCTACTAAAAGACCAATATTTTGTTGTACACAATGACTTGTTCTTATTAGTATTTGGTCCAAATCGGATCATATTCCGATATAACTGTCCTGGGACTAAGGTATGCAATTTTCACCGGATTTTGATGAAAGCTGGTTTACATGTATACCCCAGGTGGTGCGTATCCAAAGTTCGGTCAGGCCGAACTTAACGCTTTTTCACTTGTTTTTAAGGGTCATTACTTACTTTACAATAAAATGTCCAAGCTGAAACCAAAATACTAAATTTTGACAGATTATTTAGCTAAAACACAAAATGTAAAATTTTGTGAAAACCACAATTAAAATGGAGTTGATCATTAAACCAATAAATACATCGTTCCAGTTTTTCTGAGTTTTGAAGACTAATATCTTCTCCAATAAATAAATATAAATATTGGCCACATTTCACGACGAAACAGCCAAAAATCCTATACTGGTGATATGTGGCAAAATCGGTATTTTTCAGTAAAATAGACTTGGAGACTTCTATCTTTAATTTAGCGACCACCTGGCGAAACAAAAATATGTTATCAATTTGGAAAATGTAAGCAAATAAAATTAAACCATAATACCTCGGCTATGGGAGATTTGTTTAACCTTAATGAAGTTTAGTCCACTGTGATGTCGCACTTAAAGCTTCCTGAACAATATCCCTAAGAGTGCTGGGAAACATTCCTCTAAACGCCACATCATCAGCATACGCGACCACTTTTTCACGTTATTCTTCCAAAGACAATAAGATATTGTTGATGCTCACATTCCATAGTAGAGGAGGCAGTTCACCTGATTGAATTGTTCCTCTGCTGACCCGTCTTTTCAGATTTACAGATCCAAAGCCTGTCGTAATGCATCTTTTAGTAGGTAAGTTATTAATAAACTTTCTTACGGTAGTGTTGACTTTCTATTATTGAAAGCGCCTTACATGTCAAGAAATGCTGCCATTGTATATTCATTCAAAGTGAGAGAACCCTCTATGTGGGCGACTCGGTCGTGAAGGGCCGTTTCAGCGGGCTTGCCCTTACTATATACTTGATGTTGCCGAGACAGTTGATTTAAGGGGATCGTTGCCCTAAGATCTGTTTCTATCAACCTCTCAAGAGTCTTCAGCCTAAAGGATAACAGACTAATACGACAAAAATCATTCGCCTTCGGTAATAATGGTCGGTTTGTCCCCTTTATTATAAATCGCCAGATTGTAACTTATAATATACTAGCTGACACGGACCCGCTCCAATGCGCCTTCTTTAACTTCATATGGAACAAAATTTTAATTGGAATAGTTGCTTTCGACAATTAAAGAGCTTTTAGTGAAATACCATGCTACGAAAATAGTATATGGTTTGACTAACAGTTTAACAATATAAGTGCCTTTATCTGAATCCCATATGATCTTTAAGTTTGAATGTAAGGCGTACTCCATTCTTAAAATACTTTATTTCAGCCCGATGTTCTCATGTTTTCTCTGATTTAGGGGTGTTTTCGGGGGTGAGGTGGTCCCCCAGATACTTGGCCCTGAAAAAATTTATTTAAAACCCATATTGCCATTGGTTTAAGGGGAGTTTAGACGATGAGGCGTCCCCCAAACACATGGCCCTGAAATTGGTTATCAAATTGGTTTTCCAATCTCAAATACCTTTCATTTGAGCCACATATTGTCATGGTCGAAAAATGTTTACTCTTTGGGGGGTGTTTTGGGGAAGGGGTGATGTCCTTAATACATGGTCCTACATTTGGATAACAAATTCGTATTCTAAATACTTCCAAATATCTATATTTGAGCCCCATATTGAGAATTGCTGTTTGTGGGGTATTTTGAGAAAGGGGTAGACCCCCGAAAATGGGTATCAATTCTTGTTCTACCCCCCAATACCTTGTATTTAAGCTCCACATTGACATGGTCGGATTGGGGTGATCCCCCAACATTAAGCCCTAAAAATATATCAGCAACGTGATCTATTCTCATATATCTATTCATCATATATTTGAACCCCATATTGCCATTGGCCTCAAAAATGAATATCAAATTCGTTTTCTAATCTCATTTAAACTCCGTATTGCAAAAGTCAGCAAATATGTCCGGTTTGGGGTATTGGCCCTAAAAACTAAAAATTTTTGTTTCCACTTTTTTTAAGATGGTGGTGTTACGTCACCTAGACAGTTAGTTGCTAATGTTGATATCAGATACGTGGTCTACTCCCAAATACCTTTAATTTGAGTCCCGTATTTCCATAGTTGGTAAACATGACGGGCTTGGGGGGTGTTTTGAGGGATGGGCGGCCACTCAGTGAGTTGGCCTTGAAAATATATATCGGATTCGTGTTATTCTCTAAAAACCCTCTTATTTGAGCCTCATATCGCAATATTCATCAAATACTTCCTATTTGGGTGGTGTTGTAGCCCCATGGACACTTTTCCCGAATATTGATATCAGATTCGTGCTTTACTCCCAAAGACCTTTCATTTGAGCCCCATATTGCCATAGTCGTAAATTTGTCCCCTTTGGGAGATGTTTTTGGGGAGAGGTGGTCCCACATCTGCTTATCAGATTCATATTCTACACTCAAATACCTTTTATTTAAGCCCCATATTCCCATGGTCAGTAAATAAATCCAGTTTGGGGGGTGTTATGGGAAAAGGGTGGACCCCCAGAAACGTGGTCCCACATTTCGATATTAGAGTCGTTTTCTATTCGCAAACAGCTTTCATTTAAGCCCCATATTGCTATGGACGGTAAATATTTCCGAGTTGGGGTGGTCCTCCTAACACTTGGTCCGACAATTGGATATCAGATACGTTTTCTTATTCTAAATACCTTTCATTTAAGTCCCATATTGTTGTGATTGGTCTAAATATATGTTTGGTAGGTTTTAGGGTGGGGCGGTCCCCTTAGGTACCCCATCTAAAAGTTGGATACCAAATTTTCATTTTTAGTGTACTATATGAGATCACACAAAATTTTGCTTAAATCGCACCACCCATCTCCGAGATCTGGGGTTTCTGAAAATTAGGGTAAGGGGGTGGGTCCAACGTTTCAAATTTCAGCCAAGCAATTGCGCCCCTGGAGGTTCGAGAAGACTAATAGGGCAATCGGATTATATGGCAGCTATATACAGTTATAAACTTTTTTGGACCATATTTGGCACAATTGGTAATAGTTGAAACAGACACCTAAAGCAATTCGGAAAAGAATTATGCCCTCTTGAGGCTGAAGAAGTCAAGATCCGGGATCGCACCTATATTAGGTTATATACCGATTTGGACTATTGGTACAGTAATCTGCGATCGGTTTATATGGCGGTTATTACAAAACATGGACCGATATAGCCCATTTACCATCCCAATCGATCTACACTAATAAGAAGTATTTATGCAAAATTTCAAGCACACAGCTTTACATCTACGAAAGTTGGAGTGCTTTTGATAGACATACAGACGGATGGACAGACTAACGCACTTGGAATGTCAAGTCAATCAAGATTATATAATATGTTTCTTGATCGACAAAGTATTTACATTTTATATACTTTGTTGGGTCACATATCAATATTTCGATGTGCTACAAACGGAATAACGAAATGAGTATACCCCCATTCTATTGTGGAGTGTATAAAAACTATGCAATTCAATACAAAAATGGAAATTTTTATAACAAAATTATCCTTTGACAACTCAATTGGAGTTATGTTGCAATATGGATATTGACTCCTTAATCTTCTTGTGCTTGGTGTTGAACAAAAACATTGAAAACATGAAGGATTTTACTTTGACTTCCAATTACTGTACCAATAGTCCAAATCGGCACATAACCTAATAAAGATGCGATCCCGGATCTTGACTTCTTCAGCCTCAAGAGGGCATAATTCTTTTCCGATTCGCACTAGGTTTCTGTTTTGACTATCACCAAATCGGTCCAAATCGGTCTATAAACTGATATATTGTAGCTCCCATTTAAATCGACCTCCCGAATTGACTTCTTGATTCCTTACATACCTCAATTTTTTTACGATTTGTCTGTAATTTTGCATGCGGTGGTCTGTTACGACTTTCAACAACTGTACCATTATGGTCTAAATTAGTCTATAACCTAACATAGCTCTTATCTCTCGATCACCCTTGTTCGGTTCCTACAAATACAAATTTTGCCCATGAACATTCCACTTAGGAACAGGGGCAAACTTCTCACATATCAATGAGTGCAGTCCGATTCAAGTGTAAGCTCAATGATAAGAGGTCTGCTTTTTATTGCCGAGACCGAACGCCGTGCCGCAGTGCGACACCTCTTTGGAGAGAAGTTTTACATAGCATAGTACCTCACAAATGTTGCCTGCATTAGGAGTGGAAAACCACAGCTGAAAATTTTTTGATGGTCTCGCCAGGATTCGAACCCATGCGTTTAGCGTCATAGGTGGACATGCTAACCTCTGCGCTACGGAGGCCTAGAAGCTTTAATTTGACAGAAGTTTCATATGTAGAATAAAACAAGTAAAAGCGTGCTAAGTTCGGCCGGGCCGAATCTTATATACCCTCCACCATGGATCGCATTTGTCGAGTTCTTTTCCGGGCATCTCTTCTTAGGCAAAAAAGGATATAAGAAAAGAGTTGCTCTGCTATTAAAACGATATCAAGATATGGTCCGGTTCGGACCACAATTAAATTATATGTTGGAGACCTGTGTAAAATTTCAGCCAATTCGTGTAAGAATTGCGCCCATTGGGGCTCACGAAGTAAAATAGAGAGAACGATTTATATGGGATCTGTATCGGGCTATAGACCGATTCAGACCATAATAAACACGTTTGTTGATGGTCATGAGAGGATCCGTCGTACAAAATTTCAGGCATATCGTATCATAATTGCGACCTCTAGGGGTCAAGAAGTCAAGATCCCAGATCGGTTTATATGGCAGCTATATCAGGTTATGAACCGATTTGAACCTTATTTGACACAGTTGTTGAAAGTAAAAATAAAATACGTCATGCAAAATTTCAGCCAAATCGGATAGGAATTGCGCCCTCTAGAACCTCAAGAAGTCAAATCCCCAGATCTGTTTATATGACAGCTATATCAGGTTATGGACCGATTTCAACCATACTTGGCACAGTTGTTGGATATCATGACGAAATACTTCGTGCAAAATTTCATTCCGATCGGATAAGAATTGTGCCCTCTAGAGGCTCAAGAAGTCAAGACCCAAGATCGGTTTATATGGCAGCTATATCAGGTTATGGACCGATTTCAACCATACTTGGCACAGTTGTTGGGTATCATAACTAAACACGTCGTGCGAAATTCCATTCCAATCGGATAAGAATTGTGCCCTCTAGAGGCTCAAGAAGTCAAGACCCAAGATCGGTTTATATGGCAGTTATATCAGGTTATGGACCGATTTGAACCATACTTAGCACAGTTGTTGGATATAATAACAAAACACGTTGTGCAAAATTTCATTTCAATCGGATAAGAATTGCGCACTCTAGAGGCTCTAGAAGTCAAGACCCAAGATCGGTTTATATGGCAGCTATATCAGGTTATGGACCGATTTGAACCATACTTGGCACAGTTGTTGGATATCATAACAAAACACGTCGTGCAAAATTTCATTCTGATCGGATAAGAATTGCGCACGCTAGAGGCACAAGAAGTCAAGACCCAAGATCGGTTTATATGGCAGCTATATCAAAACATGGACCGATATGGTCCATTTACAATTCCAACCGACCTACACTAATAAGAAGTATTTGTGCAAAATTTCAAGCGGCTAGCTTTACTCCTTCGGAAGTTAGCGTGCTTTCGACAGACAGACGGACAGACGGACGGGCGGACGGACGGACAGACGGACGGACATGGCTAGATCGACATAAAATGTCACGACGATCAAGAATATATATACTTTATGGGGTCTCAGACGAATATTTCGAGTAGTTACAAACAGAATGACGAAATTAGTATACCCCCCATCTTATGGTGGAGGTATAATTATGCCCTTCAACTAAATTTATCTTGTATAAATTTTTAGCAGAATCCATAGTGATGGGCTCCCAAATTTCGTTGCGGCTGAACTTTGTACGCTTTTACTTGTTTTTTGCTGTTTTTTATTAAACAATATGTATATCGTAATAAAATAAAAGTTTTTAAGTGGTTTCTTCACAATTTTATACCCACCACCATTGGATAGGGGGTATGTTCATTTAGTCATTTGTTTGCAACACATCCAAATATCCATTTCCGAACCTACAATGTATATATATTTCTTATCGGCATAGAACTCTAAGACAATTTAACGATGTCCGTGTGTCTGTTCCTTCGCCCGTCTGTCCGTCCGTGTATCAGTCAGTTGTAATTGCGCTATAAATTGAGATATTAATTTAAAATTTCGCACAGACTCGTATTTCTTCTAAACGAAGGTTAAGTTCATGAATGGGCCAAATCGGCCTATATTCGTAAATAGCTGTCACATAGACCGATCTGGCGATTTAGGGTCAAAAGCCCGTTAAATCCGCATTTTTATTAGATTTCGCTTAAATTTAAAGCAGGAAGTTGTAGTAGGGGCCCCGATATTCAAACTGAATATGGCTCATATCGTACCATATTTAAATGTAGCTTCCATATAGACATATGTGCATGTAAGGGTCATAACTCCATAACAGGCGCATTTATTATCCAATGTCGATGCAATTAGAATCAGTGGATTTGTTTTAAGCTTCCCGATATCCAACTCAAATATGGTTCAGAACGGACTTTACATAGATATAGCTGTCATATGGACCGATCTTCCAATTTAGGGTTTTAATCCCATAAAAAGCGGATTTGATATGATCCAGACCAGTCCCCATGTGCCTATGACTATGGATACGGTAGTGGAGTTGTTATAAATGACGATGGTTAATTTATCCATAGTGTTGGAAAAATTAACCACCATGGCACGGCCGAACTTAACACGGTTTTTTACATGTTAAATTAAATTGAGACACTTACTAGGTAAGGTAAGGTTGAAAAGTGGGTGCAGATGTTAATCCGCCCCATGCCACTATGGACATACACCTAAGTCAGTAATCGGCTTGTTGTGCTCTATAAATACAAAAAAAGTAACCTCGAAAAAAAATCTAAGTAAGGAATTGCATGCTACTTACAAAATCCTTAATTGTTTTCCATGGTACCCCCCTAAATTGGTTCATGTCTGGTATATCCTAAAACCAAAGTTGTTATTTAAAACAGCAAAAATGTCTGCTAAAACAGCAGTTTTTGTCTGGTGAAAAATTGAAAGCAGACATTACTGCCGTTTGAGCAAACATAGGGCTGCTGTATTAGCAAATATTTCTTACTGCTGTTTCAACTAACAAAATCTGCTATTTTGAGAACACAAGTCTGCTGAAAAAAATGTGTAAGCTATTTTTATGGTTGCCTGCTACTTGTTTTGATTGCTAAAAGCATTTTTTAGAATTTATTTTAAAAATTTTGTTAGAAGAGGTGATTTTAATTTATGGAATATTACTGTGAAGAAGCTACCTGATCTATCCATTGATATACATTTCGAAATGTGGATGAGCTAGCTCGCATTTTTTGTTATTGCTCTACTAATATGTACATGACTGGCATGGCCTTTTGTATCTAAATTTAAACACAAAAGTTTATGGAAAGTATACATTCAGTGGTGATTATAAACATCCCCTTAGACGCACATTTACATATGGGTTCTATTTTTATATACTACACCACCACTGTTGTACAGGGTAAAGCTAAGAAGGGACGAGGTAGACCCATTGATAAGTATACCGACCGGGTTAGAATCACTTCCTGATTCGATTAAGCTGTGTCCGTCGGTCCGTCTGTCATTCTGTCCATGTATTCTTATAATCAAGTACAGGTCACATTTATGTCCGACTGTCACAAAATTTAGCACAAGTCACTTTTTTGGTTCAAGGACAAACGCTATTGAATTTCAGAAAAATAGGTTCAGATTCCGATGTAGCTCCCATATACAATATATCTTTCATCCGGTATGGCCTATTTAGGTTGTAGAAGCCACAATATTTTTCCGATCTTTACAAAATGTTGAATAATGTGTTTTTTTTCGTCGTCCCAATACATCTGCAAAATTTCATAAAAATCGGTTCAGATTAAGATATAGCTCCCGTATATATCTTCCATCTTATATAGTCTTTTAAGGTTATAGAAGTCACAATTTTGGTCCGATCTTTACAAAATTTTGCATGAAATTTTGGTTTGACGTACAAATACGTGTGCTAAATTGCATCAAAATCAGTTCAAATTTAGATATAGCTCCCATAGATATCTTTCATCAGATATGGCCTATTTAGGTTGTTGAAACCACAATTTTGTTCCGATCTTTACAAAATGTTGATTGATGTGTTTTTTTTGACGCCCCAATACATGAGCAAAATTTCATTAAAATCGGTTCGGATTTAGATATAGCTCCTCCAAGCTATCTCCTTATAGACTTTTAATGCTATGGAAGCAATAACTTTGGTTTGATCTATATAAAATTTAGTGTAAGGTGTTTTATTCGACGTTTTAGTTCGTGTGCTAATTTTTTTCAAAGTCCATCCAGATTGAGATATATGTAGTTCCCATATATATATTTCATATGATATTGCCTTTAATGATCTGGAAACCACAATTTAGCTCCTATCGTAAGAAAATCTTAAAAGGTTCTATTCAATATATCAGTAGGTAAGCAAAATTAAAATCTGACTATAATGTCAACATAGGCTCCATGCATTAAAAGTAGTAAGCAGACTCGGTGGTGTAGGGTATTTTATAGTCGGCTCCGCCCGACTTTTGCCTTTCCTTACTAGTTATACCCTCCACCATAGGATGGGGGGTATACTAATTTCGTCATTCTGTTTGTAACTACTCGAAATATTCGTCTGAGACCCCATAAAGTATATATATTCTTGATCGTCGCGAAATTTTATGTCGATCTAGCCATGTCCGTCCGTCTGTCCGTCCGTCTGTCCGTCCGTCTGTCCGTCCGTCTGTCCGTCCGTCTGTCCGTCCGTCTGTCCGTCCGTCCGTCCGTCCGTCTGTCTGTCGAAAGCACACTAACTTCTGAAGGAGTAGAGCTAGCCGCTTGAAATTTTGCACAAATACTTCTTATTAGTGTAGGTCGCTTGGTGTTGTAAATGGGCCATATCGGTCCATGTTTTGATATAGCTGCCATATAAACTGATCTTGGGTCTTGAATTCTTGAGCCTCTAGAGAGCGCAATTCTTATCCGATTTGAATGAAATTTTGCACGACGTATTTTGTTATGATATCCAACAATTGTGCCAAGTATGGTTCAAATCGGTCCATAACCTGATATAGCTGCCATATATACCATTCTTGGGTCTTGACTTCTTGAGCCTCTAGAGTGCGCAATTCTTATCCGATTGAAATGAAATTTTGCACGACGTATTTTGTTATAATATCCAACAACTGTGCCAAGTATGGTTCAAATCGGTCCATAACCTGATATAGCTGCCATATAAACCGATCTTGGGTCTTGACTTCTAGAGCCTCTAGAGTGCGCAATTCTTATTCGATTTGAATGAAATTTTGCACGACGTGTTTTGTTATGATATCCAACAATTGTGCAAAGTATGGTATAAATCGGTCCATAACCTGATATAGCTGCCATATAAACCGATCTTGGGTCTTGACTTCTGGAGCCTCTAGAGTGCGCAATTCTTATTCGATTTGAATGAAATTTTGCACGACGTGTTTTGTTATGATATCCAACAATTGTGCAAAGTATGGTATAAATCGGTTCATAATCTGGTATAGCTGTCATATAAACCGATCTTGGGTCTTGACTTCTTGAGCCTCTAGAGGGCGCAATTATCGTCCGATTTAACTAAAATTTCGCACGTAGTGTTTTGGTATTACTTTCAACAACTATGCTAAGTATGATTCAAATCGGTTCATAATCTGGTATAGCTGTCATATAAACCGATCTTGGATCTTGACTTCTTGAGCCAAGTGATGGCGCGATTCTCATCCGATTTGGCTTAAATTTAGCATGAGGTGATTTGTTATGACTTCCAATAACTGTGCTAAGTATGGCCTAAATCGATATAGAACCTGATATAGCTGCCATATAAACCGATCTGGGATCTTGACTTCTCGAACCTCTAGAGGGCGCAATTCTCATCCGATTTGGCTGAAATTTTGTACAAGGCCTTCTCTCATGACCTTCAATATACGTGTCTAGTATTGTCTGAATCGATCAATAGCTTGATACAGCTCCCATATAAACCTATCTCCCGATTTTGCTTCTTAAGCCCTTACAAGGCGCAATTTTTATCCGAATGAACTGAAATATTACACAATGACTTCTACAATGTCAATCAGCATTCAATTATGGTCCAAATCGGACTATAACTTGATATAGCTCCAATAGGATAACAGTTCTTATTCAATTATTATTATTTGTCTAAAAAGAGATACCGCGCATAGAACTCGACAAATGCGATCAATGGTGGAGGGTATATAAGATTCGGCCCGGCCGAACTTAGCACGCTCTTACTTGTTTCTTCTAACATCCCCTTCATATTTAAGCAGCAGTCATTTGCAGCAAACCACAGACTTTTCAACAGTAAGCCTGCGAAAGCCGGGCAATGACCAAGGAAATGTTTCAAAGTCTCATCATCTTCCCCGCATGCCCTATACATGCTATCACTTGCCGCACCCTTTTTACATAGGTGAGCTCGTAGTCCTATGTGTCCCATCATGATACCAATAGCTATACAGACCTACTTCTTACTTCCTTTCAGTAATAGCTTCGTCTTCTCACGATCTGGATCCCCCGATCGCCGTCCTACCGACAGTTTCGCTGTCCCACAGGGTTGCATGCGCATTCGTCGCCCGCGCCCTTAACTATTGTAGAACTGCATGGGTTAACCAAGTGTATTGCCGGCAGGTCTCTGGCCTTCACCGCCAAATAAGACACTTATTACTATGCAGTATTACTTACAGCGTTATTCTATCGCAAACGAAATGATGTCGGTAGGCTAGAGGACGCGTAGAAAACTACTACACATGAGATCATGAGTTCAAATATCCAAGGCGGCAGCAAAATTAATAGAATTTGTTTTTAGGGTAAAAGATAGTACAGAGAGTGACAGAGAAGAAACCTAAAGGAAGCAAAATCAGCAAAGAATGTCTTTCGACAACAACTTTGGGTTGTTGAGATTCAAGACAAAGTGCCGCATTAAAATTTACAAATTTTGTCCTCAAAATAATTTGTATCTGTGCACTCTTTGATATGTAAGGTGTTGCTCGCTGTTCCTTATTGGAATGTTCGTGAATAAATATACATATAGTATTCTGTACCGATTTCTTCCAATTTTAATGACCTTCGTGTTAAAAAATCACAAAATTTCAAATAAATCCAATCAAAAATGCGATCTGTACTTTGCACTTTAACATGGACAGACAAACAGACCTTTTAACTTAACCTTCTTTTCACCTTACAATATGCAACTCTTTTATGAATAAATGGAAATTAATCAATTTCAATGTGCTAATTCAAATCTTAATCTTTGAGTCTGAGGAATTTGTGACGAATTCTGCTATATGAATAGTCTACTATATTTTCTAGAAAAAAAATACAATTATGAGTTCAGTGCTTATCTTTTCATTTTTGGCATATAATCACAGTTTAGAGGGAAAAATTATTATAAATGCAACCAGTTAAGACGAAACCGAAAATTTAACAAACAAAAATTTGAAAAAACACGTTAATTTTCATTAATGAGTGTATTTGTCTTTTAAACTCCACTTCTGTTGCGAACCGGGTTTTCATGAATATCCCAGCTGATAACCACTAAAGGTCAAGTGGCTAATTTTCCATTACAAAATAACGGTTTTCGGTCTATATTAAAAGTGTGCTAATTAATTAAAGCATTTTCCTAATAACATGGAAAACGTTGCAGTGAAGTACAATTTTGAAAGGAAATCATTCTACTATCTGAGGGCTGAATTTGCATGTACATAATGCATGCATACTATATCTATATAACATATGCGTCTATGTACCTGCAGCAAGATTCTGGGGATACTTACACATTCTAAAGTCAACTGGGCAGAAGCTCGCACACATACAGTTATCTATATTAAACTCGAAAATGTTATTTGCTCAATTAAGGTTAATGTACTATTGAATACAAAGTCAGTGGCATGTAAAATTCTCTGGAATCAAGTTTACTCAGTGTTTGAAAAAGAAGAATAATAAACGGAATTAATTAAAGTGATTTCAGGCAACAGCTTATACAAAACATTTACTTTTCAAACTATAATTACCTGGAGAATACATACAGCGACGGCATGTACTTATGCATATTTCAGAAGGTCTTATTGAAATTTACGTTGTGTCTTATTATCCTTATTTCGGAGACCTTAGCCTCATTTCGAATGCAGGGGGTGATGTCTGGCAGAAAAAGAGAATTTAAGAATCATACACCTTTCCATCAAGGACAAGAATGTGATGGAGGAACTTAGAGCTTTTTTGGAACGCCTTTAACGGCAATGGTGGAAGTGATGTTACAGGTAACTTCAGTATAATAGCACAGCATAGCACACAATAAGATACTATTAAAACAAATGACACGTACTAATCACGCAACGAAGCTATTCAAATCCATTCGCACACAAAATGTCTAATAAAAACAACACAAGCACACTAATGTACTCAGACAAACACACACACACACACACACATATACAGACAAATAATCGAGGAGATGGCATAAAAGATTGGAAACACCAATGACAATAAAAGGCGCACTCAAATAATAGATTTACACACGAGTGCATCGGAATGAGCGATTATATTCAAATCTATACTTAAATGTTCCATACACCAATGGAATCTTTAAAAAACTTCTCAGATACAGCGCTGTACAAATCATATTGTCCAATGAGTCGAGAGCAAAAATTTAATGACTAACTTTAACCCATTATCTCAAAATAATTATTCCATGCAAGTACTCGTTGGTCAACAGATACTTAGAAGACAGATATGGACTGTATTCTAGACACTTTTTTCAAAGCGTGTCTGGGACTTGCATTTACTTCGACAGCCTGGTAGGAGGCAAGGGTAGTAGTTATACCCAAGCCCGGCAAAGCAAGTTAGCGAAACCAACGGCCTACATAGCTGTAAGCCTTAAGCCTTTCTGCTCAAAACTATGGAACGTATTGTGTATAGCTATTGCAGATGGCATACGACTGTGCTAGATCTAGGGGTCTCAATGTTAATCCAGAGAAGACTAAAATCTGCCTGTTCACGACGCAAACGAATGTGAGCCCATTTGATCCTCAAAAAAACAATTGCGATATCTGGCTAGGTCAAATAGTTAGGAGTGATCTTGGACAGGAAACTGAATTGGATGCGTCACATTTAGAAGCGTTATGTAGGGACGAAATGGGACTTGAATACGAGTATAGTCCACTGACTCCATAGGATCGTGATGGGACTAATACTTATTTACGCCTCAGTAGTTTGGAGGACTGCTAAGAAGGAAAAGTACAACGTAAGGATAATACAACAAGTTCCGAGAACATATTATCTTGGCATAGGCGGAGCGATGAGGACAACGCATTGGAAATAATTCTGGAACTTTTGAACGAATATAGATATAGACAAGTAAAAGCGTGCTAAGTTCGGCCGGGCCGAATCTTATATACCCTCCACCATGGATCGCATTTGTCGAGTTGTTTTCCCGGCATCTCTTCTTAGGCTAAAAAGGATATAAGAAAAGAGTTGCTCTGCTATTAAAACGATATCAAGATATGCTCCGGTTCGGACCACAATTAAATTATATGTTGGAGACCTGTGTAAATTTTCAGCCAATTCGTATAAGAATTGCGCCCATTGGGGCTCACGAAGTAAAACAGAGAGAGAACGATTTATATGGGATCTGTATCGGGCTATAGACCGATTCAGGACATAATAAACACGTTTGTTGATGGTCATGGGAGGATCCGTCGTACAAAATTTCAGGCATATCGGATAATAATTGCGACCTCTAGGGGTCAAGAAGTCAAGATCCCAGATCGGTTTATATGGCAGCTATATCAGGTTATGAACCGATTTGAACCTTATTTGACACAGTTGTTGAAAGTAAAAATAAAATACGTCATGCACAATTTTAGCCAAATCGGATAGGAATTGCGGCCTCTAGAAGCTCAAGAAGTCAAATCCCCAGATCTGTTTATATGACAGCTATATCAGGTTATGGACCGATTTCAACCATACTTGGCACAGTTGTTGGATATCATGACGAAATACTTTGTGCAAAAATTCATTCAAATCAGATAAGGATTGTGCCCTCTAGAGTCTCAAGAAGTCAAGACCCAAGATCGGTTTATATGGCAGCTATATCAGGTTATGAACCGATTTAAACCATACTTGGCACAGTTGTTGGGTATCATAACAAAACACGTCGTGCGAAATTCCATTCCAATCGGATAAGAATTGCGCCCTCTAGAGGCTCAAGAAGTCAAGACCCAAGACCGGTTTATATGGCAGCTATATCAGGTTATGAACCGATTTGAACCATACTTGGCACAGTTATTGGATATCATAACAAAACACGTCGTGAAAAATTTCATTTCAATCGGATAAGAATTGCGCACTCTAGAGGCTCAAGAAGTCAAGACCCAAGATCGGTTTATATGGCAGCTATATCAGGTTATGGACCGATTTAAATCATACTTAGCACAGTTGTTGGATATCATAACAAAACACGTCGTGCAAAGTTTCATTATGATCGAGTAAGAATTGCGCCCTCCAGAGGCTCAAGAATTCAAGACCCAAGATCGGTTTATATGGCAGCTATATCAGGTTATGGACCGATTTGAACCATACTTGGCACAGTTATTGGATATCATAACAAAACACGTCGTGTAAAATTTCATTCAAATCGAATAAGAATTGCGCACTCTAGAGGCTCAAGAAGTCAAGACCCAAGATCGGTTTATATGGCAGCTATATCAGGTTATGGACCGATTTGAACCATACTTAGCACAGTTGTTGAATATCATAAGAAAACACGTCGTGCAAAATTTCATTCCAATCGGATAAGAATTGCGCACTCTAGAGGCTCAAGAAGTCAGGACCCTAGATCGGTTTATATGGCAGCTATATCAAAACATGGACCGATATGGCCCATTTACAATACCAACCGACCAACACTAATAAGAAGTATTTTTGCAAAATTTCAAGCGGCTAGCTTTACTCCTTCGGAAGTTAGCGTGCTTTCGACAGACAGACGGACGGACGGACAGACGGACGGACATGGCTAGATCGACATAAAATGTCGCGACGGTCAAGAATATATATACTTTATGGGGTCTCAGACGAATATTTCGAGTAGTTACAAACAGAATGACGAAATTAGTATACCCCCCATCTTATGGTGGAGGGTATAACAAGATACTTAACATAGTTAATGTTGAGGTGTTTTCCAATAAGTATGCAAAACTTAGGGACCCTAGTAGGTTCAGAAGTAGATCTATGGGTCTTGAAAGTTGATCACCTTAAGTATATCAAATTTTGAATTGCTTGCCAAACAGTAATTTATAGGCCGATCAGCTTGAATGTCCGATTTGGTTGAAAATCTGTGCGAAATTTTTTGCTACAGCTTCCAACAACTGTGCTGCGTATGGTTCAAATTGGTTCATAACCTGATAAATTTCCATATAAACCGATCTTTGATCTTTACTTCTTTATCCTCTAGAGAGTGCGAGGAGTTTCGTTATGGCATCCAACAACTGTGCCAAATGTGGTCTAAATCAGCTCACAACCTGACAAAGCTCCCACATAAATCGATCTCCCGATTATACTTCTTGAGCCTAATCTTATCACTTCTTATACGATTTGGCTGAAATTTTGTACAACGACTTTTCCTATAACCTTCAATATACGTGATAAATATGATAATATAAATCGGTTCATAATTTGATATACCTCTGATACAAACCGATCTCCTGATTTTACTTTGAGCCCCTATCAGACGCAATTCTTATTCGATTTTACTGTAATTTATCACAAAGACTTCTACTATGGTCACCAATATCCAAACCAAGTATGGTTCGAATCGGGCCAAAACCTTTTTAGCTACAATAGCATAGCAATTCTTATCCATCTGCCTATATCTGTCGAATCCGTCCATCTGTCTGTCGAAAGCACGATAACTTTCGAAGGAATAACGCTAGGCGCTTGAAATTTTGCACGAATACTCCTTATTAGGGTAGGTCGGCTGGCTAAAGCCCTTAAATAATAAAAATAATAATAACAAGTAAAAGTGTGCTAAGTTCGGCCGGGCCGAATTTTATATACCCTCCACCACGGATCGCATTTGTCGAGTTCTTTCCCGGCATCTCTTCTTAGGCACAAAAAGGATAAAAGAAAAGATTTGCTCTGCTATGAGAGCGATATCACGATATGGTCCGGCACGGACCTCAATTAAATTATATGTTGGAGACCTGTGTAAAATGTCAGCCAATTCGAATAAGAATTGCGCCCTTTGGGGGCTCAAGAAGTTAAATAGAGAGATCGATTTATATGGAAGCTGTATCAGGCTATAGACCGATTCAGACTATAATAAACACGTATGTTATGGTCATAAGAGGATCCATCATACAAAATTTCAGGCAAATCGGATTATAATTGCGACCACTAGAGGCTCAAGAAGTCAAGGTCCCAGATCGGTTTATTTTGCAGCTATTCCAGGTTATGAACCGATTTGAAAGTCATAATAAAATACTAATTGCGCCCTCTAGAAGCTCAAGAAGTCAAGTCCCCAGATCGGTTTATATGACAGATATATCAGGATACAGACCGATTTCAACCATACTTGGCACAGTTGTTGAAAGTCATAGCGAAACACGTGGTGCAAAATTGCATTCCAATCGGATAAGAATTGCGCCCCCAAGAAGTCAAGACCCAAGATCGGTTTATATGGCAGCTTCTATCTGTCCCGGGCGCACTCCGCTGTGCCTTATTTTACTTTATATGGAACAAAAGTTTCCTTGGAATATTTATTTTCTTTTAGTGAAATACCATGCTAACTTGACTAATAGTTTAACAATATAATAAGTGCCTTTATCTGAATCCCATATGATCTTTATTGGTCTACGAATTTAAGTTTGGAAGTAAGGTGTACTCCATTCTGAAAGTACTTAATTTCAGCCTGATATTCTCATGATGTCTGATTTAGTGGTGTTGTCGGGGGAGAGGTTGTCCCCCAGATACTTGGCCCTGAAAAAATATCAGCATCGTGCTCTTCTCTCAAACACCATTTATTGAAACCACATATTGCCATTGGCTTAAGAGGAGTTTACAGGATGAGGCGTCCCCCAAACACATGGCCCCAAAATAGGTTATCAAATTCGTATTCAACTCCCAAATACCTTTATTGAGATTGAGGTATTTTGGGAAAGGGGTAGACCCCCAGAAAATTGGTCCCGAAAGTGGGTATTAATTGTTGCTCTACACCCCAATACCTTTCATTTAAGCTCCACATTGACATAGTCGGTAAATATGCCCGATTAAGGGGTTTTTGGGGATTGGGGTGGTCTCCCAAACACTAAGCTCGGAAAATATATCAGCAACGTGCTCTATTCTCATATATCTATATATCATTTATTTGAACCCCATATTGCCATTGGCCTCAAAATTGGATATCAAATTCGTTTTCTTATCTCATTTAAACTCCTTATTGCAAAAGTCAGGAAATATGTCCGGTTTGGGGTATTGGCCCTTCAAACTATGAATATTTAGTTCCACTCTCTTTAAGACCCAAATTGTCTTGGTTAGCAAATTCGTCCTATTTGGGGGTTGTTATGGTGGTGGAACGTTCGCTAGACAGTTGACCCCTAATGTTGATAACAGAAACGTGGTCTACTCCCACATACCTTTAATTTTAGCCCCCTATTTCCCCATATTTCCATAGTCGGCAAACATGACCGGCTTGGGTGGTGTTTTGGGGGATGGGCGGCTACTCAGTGAGTTGGCCTTGAAAATATATATCGGATTCGTGTTCCACTTTAAAAACCCTCTTATTTGAGCCTCATATTGCAATAGTCAGAAAATACTTACTATTTGGGTGGTCTTTACTCCCAAAGACCTTTCATTTGAGCCCCATATTGCTATGGTCGTAAATTTGTCCCATTTGGGGGATGTTTTTGGTGAGAGGCGGCCCCCAAAACACCTGGTCCCATATTTGGATATCAGATTAGTATTCTGCATTCAAATACCCCATATTCCTATGGTCAGTAAATAAGTCAAGTTTGGGGGGTGTTTTGGGGAAGGGGTGGACCCCCTAATACTTGGTCCAACAATTGCATATCAGACACGTTTTCTTATCCTAAATACCTCTCATTTGAGTCCCATATTGTCGTGATTGGTCTTAATATATGTTTGGTAGGTTTTAGGGTGGGACAGCCCCACTAGGTACCCCATTCGAAATTTGGATACCAAATTTTTATTTTTACTATATAAGAGCACATAAATTTTCACTTAAATCGCACCACCCATCTCCGAGATCTGGCGTTTCTGAAAATTAGGATAAGGGGGAGGGTCCCTATTTTCACCACGGGGTCATCATCCACCATCTCTGAATATTTCAAGAAAATCGGTTCAGCCGTTTCTGAGTCTATCAGGAACACACAAACATACAAACAAACAAACCTACAAATAACGTATATATAAGATATCAGATTATTGGCCGATTTGAACATACTTAACACATTTGTTGGAAGTCATAGCGAAACACGTCGTGCAAAATTTCATTCCAATCGGATAAGAATTGCGCACTCTAGAGGCTCAAGACGTCGAGACCCAAGATCGATTTATATGGCAGCTATATAAATTATAGGCCGATTTGAACCATTCTAAACACATATGTTGGAAGTCATAGCGAAACATGTCGTGCAAAATTTCATTCCAATCGTATAAGAATTGCGCCCTCTAGAGGCTCAAGAAGTCAAGACCGAAGATCGGTTTATATGGCAGCTATATCAAAACATGGACCGATATGGCCCATTTGCAATACCAACCGACCTACACTAATAAAAAGTATTTGTGCAAAATTTCAAGCGGCTAGCTTTACTCCTTCAACAGACAGCGTGCTTTCGACGGACAGACGGACGGACATGGCTAGATCGACATAAAATTTAGCGACGATCAAGAATTTGTATACTTTATGGGGTCTCAGACGAATATTTTGAGTAGTTACAAACAGAATGACGAAATTAGTATACCCCCATCCTATGGTGGAGGGTATAAAAACCAGTAAGGAAAGGCAAATTTGGGCGGTGCCGACTGTATAATACCCTACATCACCTCGTGCATGTAGTACTTTTTATGTGTAGAACTTATCTGGAAATCTAGTCAGACTTTAATTTGGATACCAATTAAAATAGCAATTTAGAACCTTGTAAGATTTTTCTACCATAGGACAAAAAATTTGGATTTCCGAATCTTTAAAAGGCCATATCGGATGAATGATATATGTGGGAGCTATATCTAAATCTGAACCGATTTTTGTGAAATTTTGCACAGATATGAAGACGTCAAATAAACCTCATGCAAAATTTTGTAAAGATCGGACCAAAATTGTAGCTTCTACAGCCTTAAAAAGCCAAATCGGATGAAAGATATATATGGGAGCTATATCTAAATCTGAACCGATTTTCATAAAATTTTCCACACATTAGGACGTCAAATAAAAAATCTCGCGCAAAATATTTTAAAGATCGGACTAAAACTGTGGCTTCTACAGTCTTCAAAGTCCATATGGGATGAAAGATATATATGGGAGATATATCTAAATCTGAACTGATTTTTATGAAATTTCGCACACATATGTAGACCTCAAATAAAATACCCAATGCCAAATTTTGTAAAGATTGGACAAAAATTGTGGCTTCTGCAGCCTTAAAAAGCCATATCGGATGAAAGATATATATGGGGGCTATATTTAAATCTGAGCCTATTTTTTCAAAACCAATAGCGTTTGTCCTTGGGCCAAAAAAGTGACATACGCAAAATTTCGTGACAATCGAACAACAAATACGACCTGCACTTTGATTACAAGAATACATGGACTCACAGACGGACATGGCTAAATCGAATCAGAAAGTGATTCTGAGTCGATCGGTATACTTATCAATCTAGCTCTTCTCCTTCTTAGCGTTGCAAACAAATGCACAAATCTATAATACCCTGTACCACAGTGGTGGTGTAGGGTATACATATTGTCGAAAATAATGGAATTGTTGAAGTTCGGGGGGTGCTAAAACATTTCTGGAGGGTTATTGGCTGCCATATAAACCAATCTCCCGATTATACTTCTTATGCCTCTAGAGGGCGCGTTTTTTTAACCGATTTGGCTAAAATTTTTGTACGTGGGACCAAATACATGGTCCCACATTTGGATATTAGATTTGAATTCTACTCCCAAATACCTTTATTTAAGCCCCATATAGCGATGGTCAGTAAATATATGCTGTTTGTGGGGTGTTTTGGGGAAGAGGTAAGCCCCCAGAAAATTGTTCCCGAAAGTGGATATCAATTTCGTGCTCTACTCCCACAGCATCTAATCCTTTAAAATGTATTACCATGTCCATCCTTAAAAATATAAGAACGATCATTACATCCTCGAACTATTACCCTATGTCACCACCTCTTACAATTCATCTTAAAAATACTTCCCTCCCCCACATTCAAGGCTGGCAACTCCCTTGCCCCGCTGTCGTAATAAAGGTTCTCGTCCTTCCTTTTCAATTTGCCATGAATGGCCTCTTCAGACAGGTTTCTCGTTTCCAAAATTTCTGGAACACATAGTTGACATGTCCTAATAAGACGGCCAAAGAACAATTGTGATGGAGACTGCCCCATACTCGTCGGTAAATATGCCCGATAAAGGGGTGTTTCGGGGACTGGGGTGGTCTTCCTAACACTAAGCCATGAAAATATATATAATGAACCCAATATTTCCATTGGCTTCAAAATTGGATACCAAATTCGTTTTCTTCGTTTTAGGGAATGGGGCTTCGACTCAATGACTTGGCCCTTGACCCTGCAAATTTATATCAGATTCGAGTTCTACTCTGTGTTTTTGGAGGGGTAACCCCTAAAACTTGGTCCCACATTTACATATCAGTTTCGTATTCTACTCGCAAATACCCTTCATTTGAGTCCCCCTTTTGGCACGATCGGTAAATATTTCCTATTAAGGAGGTTTCGGGGTTTGGGTTGGTCCCCCAAACACTTGGTGCGACAATTGGATATAAGATACCTTTTCTAATCTAAGACACCTTTCATTTGAGTCCCTATTTTGTCGTGATTGGTCTGTATATATACTTGGTAGATTTCGGCGGGGCGGCCCCCCTAGGTACCCCATCCACCATTTGAATGCTAAATTTTTGTTTTTAGGTTACTATAAAAGAGATGCCGAACTTCGCTTAAATCGCACCACCCATCTCGGTCTGGCGTTTTTGAGAATTAGGATAAGGGGGAGGGTGGTGATCGACGTAAAATTCTAAACGATCTAACGATGTCCGTATGTCTGTCCGTCTGCCCGTCTGTCCGTCAGTTTTATTCACGCTACAGTCTTTAGAAATTGAGATATTGAACTGAAATTTTGCACAGACTCGTATTTCTTCTATACGCAGATTAAGTTCTTGAATGGGCCAAATCGGCCTAAATTTGGATATAGCTCCCATATAGACCAATCTGGCGATTTAGGGTCTTAAGCCGATAAAAGCCGCAATTTTGATCCAATTTTGCTGAAATTTTAAACAGAAAGATGTACTAGGGGCCATGATATTCAAACCGAATAGGACCTTTATCGGATCATATTTACATATAGCTGCCATATAGAACGATATGCGGGTTTAGGATCTTAAGCCCGTAACAGGCTCATTTATTGTCCGATTTCTATATAACTAGAAACAGTGAGTTGTTTAATGCCTACCGACATCCCATAAAAGCCCCAATTATAATCCAATTTTGCTGAAATTTGAAATGGTGAGATGATTAAAGCCTCCCGATAGCCAACTCAAATATGTTTCAGACCGGTCTTTATTCAGATATAGCTGCCATATAAAGCGATCTGCCGATTGAAGGTCTTGAGCCTATAAAAGCTGCATTTATTACCCGATTTCGCTGGAATTTGACACAGTGACTTGTATTTAGCCTCTCGCCATCTGACCAGCAGCCCAGATCGGACTTTATTTAGATATAGCTGTCATATAGACCAGACCGATCTTCCAATATAGAGTCTTAATTCCATAAAAAGGGCATTGGTTGCTCGATTTTGCTGAAACTGTGAGTTGTATAAGAATTCTGGGGACCTGAATCAAATATGATCCAGACCAACCCCCATTTACATTATCTATTATTTTATCCGTGGTGGTGGGTATATAAAGTTCGGCATGGCCGAACTTAACGCGTTTTTAGTTGGTTTGATGTTGTAGATATGTTCTCTGAGTGAATGTTTATTTCATTCCAGATTTACTTTTATAGATAAGAAATAGTGATAGGATATATTCGTCACATATTTTAAATTATCAAAATAACATTTCATGTATTTTAGTATTACGATTACTTCATGTGAAAACTGCCATGACACATGTTGATATGACTGTGCTGATAGCTAAAAGGGACACTATACTTGGGCAACTGAATCACCATCCTGTCCTCCGACCACATCGAGAGATAGTAAGCAAAAAGTCAATACAAAAATATTTCGATGCACAATGTAATGTCAGTATGCGAAGCGAACATTCAGCAGAAGTTGCTTTTATACTGAATTAAAAAATCAATATGTTGACAAAACAAGTAAAAAGGCGTTAAGTTCGGCCGGGCCAAACTTTGGATACCCACCACCTCGGGTATATATGTAACCCGCCTTTCATCAAAATTTGGTGAAAATTGCATACCTCATGTCCCATATCAGTTATATCAAAATATGTTCCGATTTGGACCAAATACTAATAAGTACACTAGCTATATCTAAAAATAAACCGATCTGAACTATATACGACACGGATGTCGAAAAGCCTAACATAAGTCACTTTGTCAAATTTCAGTGAAATTGGATTATAAATGCGCCTGTTATGGGGCCAAGACTTTAAATCGAGATATCGGTCTACATGGCAGCTATATCCATATCTGGACCGATTTGGGCCAAGTTGCATAAACTCACTGTCCCAAATTTCGGCGACATCGGACAACAAATGAGCATTTTATGGGCCCAAAACTATGAATCAAGAAATCGGCCTATATGGCAGCTATATTCAAATCTGAACCGATCAGGACCAAATTGAAGAAAGATGTCAAAGGGCCTAACACAACTCACTGTCCCAAATTTTAGCAAAATCGGACAATAAATGTGGCTTTTATGGGCCTACACCATAAATCGGAGGGTCGGTCTATATGGCAGCTATATCCAAATCTGGACCGATCTGAGCCAAATTAACAAAGGATGTCGGTGGGCCTTACAAAATTCATTGTCCCGAATTTCATCAAAATCGGATAATAAACGTGGCTTTTGTGGGCCTAAGACTCTAAATTGGAGGATCGGTCAATATGGCAGCTATATCCAAATCTAAACCGATCTGGGCCAAATTAACGAAGGAAGTCGAAGGGCCTAACACAACTCACTGTCCCAAATTTCAGCGACATCGGATAATAAATGTGCCTTTTATGGGTCTTAGACCCTAAATCGGAGGATCGGTCTATATGGCAGCCATATCCAAATCTGGACCGATCTGAGCCAAAATGACGAAGGATGTCGAAGGGCCTAACATAACTCACTGTTTCAAATTTATGGGCCTAAGACCCAGACGGACGGACATGTCTAGATCGTCTTAGATTTTAACGCTAATCAAGAGTATATATACTTAATAGGGTCGGAAATGGATATTTCAATATGTTGCAAACGGAATGACAAAACGAATATAAACCCATCCTTCGGTGGTGGGTATAAAAAGCCATATTTTCCTATCAACCAAGAGAACAAGGTAAAATGTAACAAATTCCTTACGAAAGACTATTGAAGGAATTTAAAAGAAAATTGAGAAAACGAAAAAAACTATTTTACTGCAGGGAAGTAAGCCGATTTTAAAGTGCCACAACATGACGTCCAGTTGTGGATATTCATGTGTTACCTTATGTCCCCAGGCATAGCACACATACTTATTGTTACAAGCTGCACGAATAAAGTCGCTGCCATCTCTTTTCAGATGCCTGAAATGGTTGATGGGAAGGCAACTTACGGTTTTGGCACATACTCCGTTCAATATTTAATCTTGCTCTTCTTTAACATGAGTTGTTGGTAAAGGCGTAGTAAGCGTGAGCTATAATGCATGTTTCGATAACATTTAAAATATTAACACAAGAAATGGGCGATAGACAGTCAAAAACATTGCATATCTATACAATTTTATTGATGGACTAGCTGACCCGGGCCCACACCGCTGAGCCTTCTTTTACTTTATATGGAACAAAATTTTAATTGGAATATTTTTTTCGACAATTTAAGAGCTTTTAATGAAATACCATGCTACAAAAATAGTATATCATTTAACAATATAAGTGCCTTTATCTGAATCCCACATGATCTTTATTGGTCTACGAATTTAAGCTTGGATGTAAGGTGTACTCCATTCTTAAAATACTTTATTTTAGCCCGATATTCTCATGATATCTTAAGGGGAGAGGTGGTCCCCCAGATACTTGACCCTGAAAAATATCAGCACAGTGCTATTCTCTCAAATACCATTTATTTAAACCCCATATTGGCATTGGTTTAAGGGGAGTCTGCAGGATGAGGCGTCCCCCAAACACATGGCCCCGAAATTGGTTATCAAATTTGTTTTCTTATCTCAAATACCTTTCATTTGAGCCACATATTGGCATGGTCGAAAAATTTTTACCCTTTGGGGGGTGTTTTGGGAAAGGGGTGATGGCCTAAATACATGGTCCTACATTTGGATATCAAATTCGTATTCTACTCCCACATACCTTTATTTGAGCCCCATATTGCGATGGTCACCAAAAAATTGCTGTTTGTGGGGTATTTTGGGAAAGGGGTAGACCCCCAGAGAATTGGTCCCGAAAATGGGTATCAATTCTTGCTCTACCTCCCAATACCTTGTATTTAAGCTCCACATTGACATGGTAGGTAAATATGCCCGATTTAGGGGTGTTTTGGGGATTGGAGTGGTCCCCCCACATTGCAAATGCAAATTTTGCCCATGAACATTCTAAAAACTTCTCACATGAGTGGAGTCCGATTCAAGTTTTTAAACTCAATGATAAGGGGCCTCCTTTTTATAGACGAGTACAAACGGCGTGCCGCAGTGCGATACCTCTTGGGAGAGAAGTTTTAAATGGCATAGTACCTCATAAATGTTGCCAGCATAAGGTGGAGAAAACCATCGTTGAAATTTTTTCTGATGGTCTCGCCAGGATTCGAACCCAGGTCAGCGTCATAGGCGGTCATGTTAACATCTGCGCTACGGTGGCTTCCAACGTTATCCAAGAAGGTCCCCTAACATTAAGCCCTGAAAATATATCAGCAACGTGGTCTATTCTCATATATCTTATATATCATTTATTTGAAACGTATTGCCATTGGCCTCAAAAATTGATATCAAAATCGTTTTCTAGTATCATTTAAACTCATTGGCTCTAAAAACTAAAAAACTTGTTTTGGTGAGTAAATATGTCCTATTTGGGGGTTGCTATGGTTATGGGACGTTCCCTAGAGAGTTGGTCCCTAATGTTGATATCAGATACGTGGTCTACTTCCAAATGCCTTTAATTTGAGCCCCAAATTTCCATAGTCGGCAAACATGGTCGGCTTGGGGGTGTTTTTGGGGATGGGTGGCCACTCAGTGAGTTGGCCTTGAAAATATATATCGGATTCGTGTTATACTCGAAAATCCCTCTGATTTGAGCCTCATATTGCAATAGTCAACAAATACTTACTATTTGGGTGGTGTTGTGAGGGTGGCGTGGCCCCATAGACACTTTTCCCGAACATTGATATCAAATTCGTGCTTTACTCCCAAAGACCTTTCATTTGAGCGCCATATTGCTATGGTCGTAAATTTGACCTCTTTGGGGGATGTTTTTGGTGAGAGGCGGCCCCCAAACACTTGGTCCCAAATTTGGATATCAGGTTCTAGTTCTACATTCAAATACCTTTTATTCAAGCCCCATATTCCCATGGTCAGTAAATAAGTCCAGTTTGGGGGATGTTTTGGGGAAGGGGTGGACCTGCAGAAACGTGGTTCCACATTTGGATATCAGATTCGTATTCTACTCGCAAATACCTTTCATTTGAGTCCGTGGTCGGAAAATATGTCCGATTTAGGGGTGTTTTGGGACTTTTTTCGTAAGGGGGAAGGTCCGTCCCCCCTTCAGATGTCAAAAAATATATTTTCTCCACTGGATCATTATGCACCATCTGTGAAGATTTCAAGAAAATCGGTTCAGCCGTTTCTGAGTCTATAAGGAATACACAAACATACAAACAAACAAACCTACAAACAAACACAAATTGATTTTTATATATAAGATGTCTGGTGTAAATACAATACAAATAACTCCAAAACACAAATAAGAATAGGCTGAAGAAGGTCCCAATTTTCAAATTTTTGTTTTTTTTTTTGTTTTTACCCTTATAGTAATCTAAAAACACGAATCTGTTAAAAAAAAAACTTTGGGGTCATGTCCTTTCCCCAACAAGGGAATGAACCTATAGGGTATATAATATGTTATATCCAATATGGTACTTTTTTGAAATATATTTGGAATTAGAAAACAAATTTAATAAAGTGGATCTGAGAAGGCCACACGGTCCAGAAAGTCTTAACTCAGTCTTAAAATGTTTGAAAAGTCATAGCAAAGCGTACCGGTCCAGCTAGTTATCATATAAACTAGCAAAAAGGCATTAAGTCTGTCGACCACCACCACCTCGGATGTATATACATGGTAGCTGCCACGAAGTACGACCAAATTTTTCTATATGAAAAAATTTTTTGTTGATTCAAATGACAAACAAGTGTGGAAGTAATTAAATCCATTAATTTTTGCTCGATAACCTTAACCTTATGCCCGTATTTTAACCAAAACCTGTACAATGGCTTTCATCAGCGCCTATATACTGGCATACTGGTTCTTACGCTTTTGTCTAAAATGGCCCAAATAGAAAAGTTCATCGGATTGGCATCTGGCGAATTGGAAAGCCACTGTGTTGACGAAATAAGCGCGATAGTATGCTTAGTGATGGTAGTTGTCGTCAAGAGAGAAGAACAGGGCTGCATTCCTTGGAATAATTAGATTGAGATAATTAGATTGAGTCAATCACTGAATAGGAGATTGGTAGATCGGATAAGGCTGACAGTGATCGGAGACATTCAGTATTCATATTTAATTCCGGCTGTCGCAGACCTCAAGGAGTCTGAAGGAGTTGTATCCTACGAACTCAAAAAGTTGAATCTTGAGGTGTATATAATCGGGGGGTTAAGGAATCAAGAGACGGCCGAGCAGTTGTAGATGAACACTTTTCTGAGAATCTATCGGCTACATCTGCAAAGTCTGGCGGATAGCAGAAGACTGAAACGAACATAGCAGAAGACGGACGAACATGGCTAGATCGACTCAGGATGTCTAGACGATCAAGAATATATATACTTTATGTGGTCCTAAATCAATATTTCGAAGTGTTACAAACGGAATGACTAGATTAGTACACCCCCATTCTATGACGGTGGGTATTATAAAGGGATAAAATCGATCTTTAATTCCAGGAACATGCAGGAGGTACTAGATGGTGCCTTTGTATAAGAGAATATCAGCAGAGGGATATACAACTGGGGAGTGTTGGATGACCACAGATTATTTGATCATACACGCAAAAAAATAAAATGTTTGGTACTTTTTTACGACTAACAAAATGCTTTTATCACGATGTTTTTCTTTTTTGCAACCGAGTAACATTTCGCTTTAACATATTAAACGTTAGCCATAAACGTTACAATATTGAACGTATCTGTGTTTATTGTAAACCCTTTAGCAGCTTAGATTACGGTAAAATGAATTTTCTTTTGTTATACAACCAAAAAGTTTTTAATCGCAAAAGTGCTTTGATAGCCGCAGACGATTCTACTCTTAACGGACCAATGGTCATTCTCTTGTCTCCTCTCTCTCTCCTAATAGAGAGAATGAGCGAGTATTTGAGCGTATAGACCAGTGGTTGGCAAAAATACTCACACTATTGCACTTTACTTTGTACGCATGCAAGAAATCCCAAGCAGGCCAATGGGCTTGCAAATAATTGAAACTGTGAGTTACATGTATAGACACATTCTTACACACAACATTTCTATACCTACAGCTGAGGGATGGGTTATCCTAACCACCGAAGGATAGGGGTATATTCATTTTGTCATTCCGTTAGCAACACAACGAAATATCCATTTCCGACCCTATAAAGTATATATATTCTTGATCGTCGTGAAAATTTAAGACAATCTAGCCATGTCCGTCCTTCTGTCTGTTGAAATCGCTCTACAGTCTTTAACAAGTAAAAGCGTACTAATTTCGGCCGGGCCGCATTTTTGGAACCCACCATCATGGAAGGGCATAACTTTATTCTACATACCAAACTTCTATCAAACCAGCAAAAATTGAAATTGGATGAACGGTTTATATAGGAGCTATATCAGGTTATAGACCGATTCGGACCGTACTTGGCACAGTTGTTGGAAGTCATAAGGGAACACTATGTGCAAAATTTGTGGCTTCGAGAGTCCCAAGAAGTCAAATCGAGAGATCGGTTTATATATGAGCTATATCAGGTTATAGACCGTCTCGAACCGTACTTAACACTGTAGTTGAAGATCATAACAGAACACCACATACAACATTTCAGCCAAATTCGATGAAATTTGTGGCTTCCAGGAGCTAAAGAAGACAAATCGGGAGATCGTCAAATCTGGAGATCCGTTCATATGAGAGCTATATCAGGTTCTAGACCGAATTGAACCGAACTTGTCGCAGTTGTTGAAAGTCATAACAAAACACAGCATACAAAATTTTAGTCAAATCGGACGACATTTATGGCTTCCAGAAGCTAAAGAAGACAAATCGGGAGATCGGTTTGTATGGAAGCTATATCAGATTCTTACCCATTTACACCTTACTTAGCACAGGTATTGGAATTCATAACAAAAGTATATGTGCAAAATTTCAAATTTCCAAATCGGACAAAAATTGCGGCTTCCAGGGGCTCAAGAAGTCAAATCGGGATATCGGTATATATGGGAGCTATACCCAAATCTGAACTGATTTAGCAATCCCCAACCTACACCAATATAAAGTATCTGTGCAAAATTTGAAGCGGCTAGCTTTACGTGTTCGACCTCGGTCGTGATTTCGACAGACAGACGGACGGACATGGCTAGATCGAATCAGAATGTATTGGGTTGCCCAAAAAGTAATTGCGGATTTTTCATATAGTCGGCGTTGAAAAATTTTTCACAGCTTGTGTCTCTGTAATTGCATTCTTTCTTCTGTCAGTTATCAGCTGTTACTTTTAGCTTGCTTTAGAAAAAAAGTGTAAAAAAGTATATTTGATTAAAGTTCATTCTAAGTTTTATTAAAAATGCATTTACTTTCTTTTAAAAAATCCGCAATTACTTTTTGGGCAACCCAATATATACTTTATGGGGTCGCAGACAATTATTTCGAGGTGTTACAAACGGAATGACTAGGTTAGTATACCCCCATCCTATGGTGGTGGGTATAAAAATAGTGATTTTGAGCTGAAACTTTGCACAAATTCTTTCTTTGTCAATATGCAGGTTAAAATGATCATGGGACTATAATGGACTACATCTTGAAATAGCCCCCATATAGATCGATCTGACGATTTAAGGTCTTAGGCCCATAAAAGCCATATTTATTATCCGAGTTTACTGAAATTTAGAACAGTGAGTTGTGTTGGACAATTCGACATCCTCTTCAGTTTGGCCCATATCGGTCCAGATTTCGATATAACTGCCATATAGACCGATCTCTCGATTTAAGATCTTGGGCCCTTAATTGGCTCATTTATTGTCCAATTTCGATGAAATTAGGGACAGCGAGTTGTGTTAAGCCCTTAGGCATCTTTTATTAATTGGGCCCAAATCGGTCCAGATTTGGATATACCTGCTATATAGGCTGATCTATCGATTTAAAGTCTTGGGCCCCATAAAAGGCCATTTATTATCCGATATCGTTGAAATTTGACAAAGTGACTTATATTTGATTCTTTGACATCCGTGTTTTATATGGTTTAGATCGGTCTATATTTGGTTATAGCTGCCAAATAGACCAATGCTTTGTTCTACAAAATTGAAAAGTGACTTGTATTTATTAGGATTTGGCCTAAATCGGACCATATTTCGATATACCTGCTATGGATGGTTTACATATATAGCCGAGGTGGTGGGTATCCAAGGTTCGGCCGGCGAACCCAAATCGGTCCAGATTTGGATATACCTGCTATATAGGCTGATCTATCGATTTAAAGTATTGGGCCCCATAAAAGGCCATTTATTATCCGATATCGTTGAAATTTGACAAAGTGACTTATATTTGATTCTTTGACATCCGTGTTTTATATGGTTTAGATCGGTCTATATTTGGTTATAGCTGCCAAATAGACCAATGATTTGTTCTACAAAATTGAAAAGTGACTTGTATTTATTAGGATTTGGCCTAAATCGGACCATATTTCGATATACCTGCTATGGATGGTTTACATATATAGCCGAGGTGGTGGGTATCCAAGGTTCGGCCGGTGAACTTAATACCTTTTTACTTGTTTTGCATTCACTCATCTCGTTGTCTTGGTGTCTTGTTATCTGTTTTAGTCAGTTCTCATTTGTCTCATACAATGTTGTATTTTGATATGATGAGTTTAGTTCTTGAAATGCTCCATGTGTATCTTGAAAGCAGAAATTAATGGATTGTGCATTACTTTGACATCCATTAAAAATAAATTATTGTTTCTGGATGAAAAAGGTGCAAAAGTGGTCGCATATGTTGATGATGTGGCAGATGTGGCTTTTATAGATCTAAGACCTTAAATCGGCAGACCGGTCTTTATGGGGGCTATACCAAGATATAGGCCGATGTTTCTTTTTTTTAATTTTGACTATTTTTAACGAAAAAACCTGGCATTACTGGATAAGGGACTCCTTTTTGTAGCCAAGTCCGAACGGAGTGCCGCAGGGCAACACCTCATTGGGGAGCAGCTTTTACTTGGCAAGGTTTATCAGTAATGTCGCCTGCATAGAAGAGGATAACCACCTATGATGTCCTCGCCAGTATTCAAACCGAAGCATTCAGCGTCATAGGCAGACATGCGAACCTCTTATTGATATATCTGATTCCATTTTGACCGTTTTCTTAACGGATGATGTGGATATTAATGTATCTCTATTCCCAAATTTCGTCAAAAACCAATATGTATGTTATGGATATACCAGATATACCTGAAAATAGTCCAATTTAGACCGTTTAGAAGTTTAGGGTGGTACAGCGTTCTGATATATATATATATATATATATATATATATATATATATATATATATATATATATATATATATATATATATATATATATATATATATATATATATATATATATATATATATATATATATATATATATATATATATATAAATATATATATATACTCCGCAAACGGAATATTTTGTACAGTTAACTTCATTATAAACAAACAAGTTTACCCTCCACCACGGATCGCATTTGCCGAGTTCTTCTCCCGGCATCTCTTCTTAGGCAAAAAAGGATATAAGAAAAGATTTGCTCCGCTATTTTTATATTATTAAATGTTGGAGACCTGTGTAAAATGTCAGCCAATTCGAATTAGAATTGCGCCCTTTGGGGGCTCAAGAAGTTTAATAGAGAGATCGATTTATATGGGAGCTGTATCGGGCTATAGACCGATTCAGATCATAACAATCACGTATGTTGATGGTCATGAGAGAATCCGTAGTACATAATTTCAGGCAAATCGGATAATAATTGCGACCTCTAGAGGCTCAAGAAGTCAAGACCCAAGATCGGTTTATATGGCAGCTATATAAGCTTATAGGCCGATTTGAACCATACTTGGCACATTTATTGGATATCATAACAAAACACGTCGTGCAAAATTTCATTCCAATCGGATAAGAATTGCGTACTCTAGAGGCTCAAGAAGTCAAGACCCAAGATCGGTTTATATGGCAGCTACATCAAAACATGGACCATTATGGCCCATTTACAATACCAACTGACCTACACTAATAAGAAGTATTTGTGCAAAATTTCAATCGGCTAGCTTTACTCCTTCGGAAGTTAGCGTGCTTTCGACAGACAGACGGACGGACATGGCTAGATCGACATAAAATGTCGCGACGATCCAGAATATATATACTTTATGGGGTCTCAGACGAATATTTCGAGTAGTTACAAACAGTATGACGAATTTAGTAAACCCCCCCTCTTATGGTAGAGGGTATAAAAATTAAATATTCACCACTGTATTTGCTGGCTACATCAGTATTTCGTTTCAAACTGATGTACTGCTATGATGCAAAAGGCATATTTTGCGGAAGATTAAAATAACAAAAGGAAAATTGACAGAGTATAGTTACCGGCCAGAACACGTTCATACATATGCAGGATTATCTCTCCAAGGAAAAGTTTGTGTCGGAAAGAATGTACATCTAAATCATCACATACATATTCGCACGCCGTTGTCCTTATATTCTGGGCTTTACAAACTGATGTTTTTCTACCCGTTATCATCATACATACGAGGGTTGATGTATACATTTCTTGCCTAATAATGAAAATGCAGATTTGTATCACCAAAACTGGTTTTTCAAAGTACGCCTTTGCATGCGCTCAAACCTGTTTTTGAAACACTTTTTCCACTCCGATTGAAACACCTCCAAAACATGGTTAACAAAGATTCGTCTTCTCTTGTTCGTTTTTCGAATATCTCCCAAGACTTCAGGCAATCAAATTGGGGTGTACCACTCAGTATTGACCTCCCTACGTTGCTCAAGAGTAACAAACGCCTCATAATCAGTTTCGCCGAAGAAACAGGCGACCATATGCTTCGAAGTGTTTCTTCCACGAACAATTTGCGTTGAATTTGGCTTCACTTTGAAGACTAATGCGGTCGATTGTTGTTTTGTTTAGGGTTTTTACGCAAAGATCCATTATTCACAACGTGACAAACTTGTAAAGCTATTTTAAAATAACACGATCGTATTTTTTCACAATTCTTTGTATTATCGAGTGACTGTTAAATTGTACGGAATCCAAAGAGAACAAACCTTTTATTGATTGAAACTAATACAGCAACCCTCGTATTTACTAGACAGTATATAAGTTTTTAAATATTCCAAAATGCCAAACGAAATTCGATAGTACACAGAACAAATTAAAATTTTAGTTAAATAAAGAAATTTGTATATTAAATTGAAATTTTTGCTAAAATCAGTCATATAAACGAATTTGTATTATTAGTAAACATTTTGATACCCTACATCCTATAGTGGTGATGCAGATATACTAATCAGGTCACTCTGTTTGTAACACATCGATATATTGATCTGCGACCCCATAAAGTATATATATTTTTGATCGTCTCGACGTTTTGAGTCGATCTAGCCATGACCGTCCGTCTATCGAAATCACGATAGCGGTCAAACGCGAAAAGCTAGCCGCTTGAAATTTTGAGCAGATACTTAATATTGATGTAAGTCGTTGGGGATTGCAAATGGGACACATCGGTTCAGATTTAGATATAGTTCCTCTATAAACCGATCTCTCGATTGGACTTCTTGGGTCTTTACAAGCCCCAATTTTTGTCCGATTTTTTGCATGCGGTGTTCTGTTAAAACTTCCAACAACTGTGCAAGTACGATCTCTCGGTTTCCCATGCAAACCGGTCTCTCGATCATCCTTGTTCGGTTCCTAGAAGCTTTAATTTTTGCTGGTTTGACAAAAGTTTGGTATGTAGAATAAATATGAAACCTTCAACTAAATTTATTTTGTATAAATTTTTAGCAGAATCAATGGTGGTGGGTCCCAAGATTCGGCCCGGCCGAACTTAGCACGCTTTTACTTATTTAAATGTAATGTCAGGTTTTGGGAAAATTGGCTTGTCAAAAATTACTTATTTTACATAATTTTAAAAATTCATCAAAAATGGCTTTTTAAATGTTCTAAGTGAAATTTCTGTAAACCTTTACAAAACCCAGAATCATTCCCTGCTGTCTTTTAAAAAAAAATATTGGTATTGCGATAAGCCTTGTCATGAGCACTAACATACAATTTTTTCGATAAATGGTAATGTAATACTAAAACAAATTTTTTGCAGAAAACATTAAGTGACTGTTAAAAATTAAAAATAAATTTTACACCATAGGATGAAGTGTATGCTAATTTCGTCATTCAGTTTGTAGCACATCGTAATATTGATCTGAGACCCAACAAAGTACATACATTCTTGATCGTCTTCACATTCTAAATTGATTTAGCCCTGTCCGTCCGTCTGTCGAAAGCACTCTAACTTTCGAATGAAACTAAGCGCTTGAAATTTAGCACGAATACGTCCTATATGTGTCAGTCGGTTGGGATTGTAAATGGACTATATGGTCCATGTTTTGATATAGCTGACATATAAACCGATCCAGGATCTTAACTTCTTGAGCCTCTAGAAAGTGCAAGTATTATCCGATTTGACTGAATATATTCATGAAGAGCTTTAGATTGACCATCAACAACTGTGCCAAGTATGGTCTTAATTGGTTTACAACCGATATAGCTCCCATATAAACCGGTCTCCCGATTATACTTCCTAAGCCCTTGGATTGAACAATTCGTATCCGATTTGGCTTCAATTTTGCACAACGACTGCGTGTATGACCCTCAACATTCGTGTGAAATATGGTCCGAATCGATCTAAAACCAGACGTAGCTCCCAATTAAAGTGTCAGTCGGTTGGAATTGCAATTGGGCTATAGAGGTCCATGTTTTAGTATAGCTGCCATATGAACCGATCCTGGATCTTAACTTCTTGAGCACGATAACTTTCGAAGGAATGAAGTTAAGCGCTTGAAACTTTGCACGAATACGTCCTATAAGTGTCAGTCGGTTGGGGTTGTAAATGGGCTATATAGGTCCATGTTTTGATATAGCTGACATATAAACCGATATAGGATCTTTACTTCTTGAGCCTCTAGCAGGCGCAAGTATTATCCGATTTGACTAAATTTAAGCATTAGGTGTTTTGGTTTGACCATCAACAACTGTGCCAAGTATGGTCTTAATTGGTTAACAACCTGATATAGCTCTCCTATAAACCGATCTCCCGATTATATTTCTTAAACCTCTGGATGAAGCAATTGTTATCCAATTTGGCTGCGATTTTGCACAACGACTTCTTGTAGGACCCTTAAAATACGTGCTAAATATGGTCCGAATCGCTCTATAACCTGATGTAGATTCCATATAAATAGATCTCACGATTTTATTTCTTTAGCCATTATATGGCGCAATTCTTATCCGATATGGTTGAAATTTTGCATAATCAATTCAACATTTCCATAATAATATGTAAATTGGGGCTGTTCTGGATCGTATTTGATTCAGGTAGCGAGAATTCTTATACAAGTCACAGTTTTAGTGAAATCAGGCAACAAATCCACTTATTATGGGATTAAGACCCTAAATTGGATGATAGGTCTATAAGGCAGCTCTATCTAAATATGGGCTGATCTGGACCTTATGGTGGGCGGATGACGGAACTCTTAATATAAGTTACTGTGTCAAATTCCAGTGAAATCGGATAATAATAGGCGTTTTTTTGGTCTTACGACTCTAAATCAACGGGTCGGTCTATATGACAGCTATATCTAGATTTGGCCCGATCTGATCCATATTTGGGTCGGAAGGCTTGAAACAACTCACTGTTTCTAATTTTATCGAAATCGGATATTAAATGCTACGTGCTTAACACCTTTATCCGACATATCGGTCTATATGGCATCTATATAAGTATGGTTCGATATGAGCCGTATTCGGTTTGAAATCGGGGCCCCTAGTAAAACTTCCTGTTTCAAATTTCAGCGAAATCGGGCAAAAAATTACGGGCCTAAGGCCATAAATCGCCAGATCGGTCTATATGGCAGATATATTTAAATATAGTCCGATTTGGCCCAATCAAGTACTTTACCTGGGTAAAAAAGATGTACGAGATTGTGCGAAATTTCAACTCATTTTTAATAAAACTTAGAATGAACTTTAATCAAATATACTTTTTTACACCTTTTTTCTAAAGCAAGCTAAAAGTAACAGCTGATAACTGACAGAAGAAAGAATGCAATTACAGAGTCACAAGCTGTGAAAAAATTTGCCAACGCCGACTATATAAAAAATCCGCAATTGCATGTTTCGATGTGTTGCAAACGGAATGGCTAAATGAATATACCCCTATGGTGGTGAATATAAAAAATTGAACCAATATGAAGCGTGCTAAGTTCGGCCGGGCCGAATCTTGGACCACCATGGATTCTGCTAAAAACTTATACAAACATAATTTGGTTGAAGGGCATAATTATACCCTCCACCATAGGATGGGGTATACTAATTTCGTCGCTCTGTTTATAACTCCTCGATATATTCGTCTAAGACCCCATAAAGTAAATATATTCTTGATCGTCATGACGTTTTAAGTCGATCTAGCCATGTCCGTCTGTCCTTCCGTATGTCTGTCGAAAGCACGCTAACTTTCGAAGGAGTAAAGCTAGCAGCTTGAAATTTTGCACCAATATTTCTTATTAGTGTAGGCCGGTTTGGATTGTAAATGGGCCATATCGGTCCATGTTTTGATATAGCTGCCATATTGTATTGTATTTGTATTTTAATATGATAAAACACATACAAAACACATTGCCATATATAAAGCAAGGGTTGGTAAATTGATAAATACAATGAGTTCAACAAGTTTTCATTTAAATAAAACAATAATTGGTAAAAAATATGTAATAATTTAAGCAAAGTTATAGATAAAATATTAAAATAAAAAAAGTTTCTTCTACGCAAACAATCTCAATTGGGGCTCCAGCAATTGCCACATCAAGATGGGGAGGTATTGTCACCCGATTCCTACCAATAACAAGGCACTTTGACTTTGTTGGATTTAAAAGTAGTCCGTTGGCGTTTGCCCATGTGTTTATCCTATCCAAGTCACTATTAAGGCGAAGTACGCCATCGATGAGCTCATATACAGCTGTATGTCGTCGGCATACGCATGAATACCACAGTTGCGCAACTGTCCAGGAAGGTCATTGCTATATAAGGAAAAAAAGAATGGGCCCAATACAGACCCCTGTGGAACACCTCTTGAGACTGGACCAGCTATCAACACATACCGATAGGCTTCTATTCGAAAGATAGGAAAATATAAGACCCGTTGTTCTTTCAGAAAATTTAAATAAATGTTTCAATTTAAAGCAAAGTATATTAGGATCAATGGAATCAAATGCCTTCGAATGATCTAAAAGAACAGGAAACGTAATTTTATCGCTGTCAATATCACTCCTTACATCTTCAACTACTTTCAAAAGTGCAGTAGTGCAACTGTGCTTTGGCCAGAAACCAGATTGAAAATCTGTTAGCAGCGAATTATTCGCAATATATCCTGATATTTTCTGGTTGACTAGAGTCTCAAATATCTCTGAGATGTATGAAAGTATTGCTATTGGCTTAAATTCCTGGTTTTTCTTTGGTATTTGGATTATCATTGCTCATTTCTAAGACTGTGGATATCAACTCCTTAAAATAAAATTGTTAAAATGACGGCACATATACGGAAGAAGAAAGAGTAGAATTATCCTAACAAATTTTGGATCAATGCCACCAGAACCAATGGCATAAGACATTATTGATTCTAAATCACTAACGATGTTGCTTTGTTCGAATTGCTCAGGATCAAAACGCAGGTCTGGTGAGGTGTTATTACTATTACGGTCTAAGTTACTAAATTAACTATCATCGAAATGTACATTTGGTTCAGGAAGATATATGTTTAAGAAACTCTAATTAATTTCACCAAGATCAACATGACTACCAATTGATGCATTATCACTTTCTATTCCAATTGACTTAATATGTCTCCAAGTATCTTTCGTGTTTAATGCCTCTTGACTTGATTTACGACTAAAATAAGCTATTTTCTTCGTCTTTATACAAGAAGTGGTCTAAAACGCTTCCATCGAGAGTGCGCACAACCTCTTTTACGTATCAATACTTTAATATCATATCAAACCACTGATTCCCATTCGTAAGAACAGTTCGGATCTTCATCGGAGCACATTTGTCGAAAATCTGACTTACATTACATTGAAGAAATGCAGTCTGTTCATCCACGCAAGACATACCATAAAGCTCCTGCCACTCAACGGTGCCAATTTCACAAAGTAGTGAGTTATAATCAATGTTTCTATAGTATCTGTACATATATGGTATACTTGTATATTTCATTGGAAAGTCATAAGTCAAAAAATATAAATCATGTTTTGAAAATAGGGACCATATAACTTCACATCAGTGTTGGAACTTACGAAGAACAAGTCAATAAGAGTCTCCGTTGTCATTGTATAGTGTGTGGCAGTATTGAAATTAACAACATGTCACCCTATTGATTGCATGTTCCCCGTTAAATGTGTCTCTTCAAGCACATTACTATTAAAGTCACCAGTGACTACAATGTCATTATAATGACAGTTTATATCCTCTAGTATCTTCAAAAAGTCATCATATTTCACTCTTTAATTAGGACGGTATACAACCCCAACTACAACTTTTCTACGCAAACAGTGCAATTCGGCAAAAATATATTCAACTTTGTCTGTTGAACCAGACGAAGCAATGGGTCTGAAATCTATGTCATGTCTTATATAGATAGCAACTCCACCACCTCTGCGATCGGATCTTAAAAACTTGTAACCATCTACATACTAGTCTATTCCCGTAATGTGGTTGAAACCATGTGTCAGAGACCGCAATAACGTCAACACAGGATTTCTCAAATATATAGCGAAACTCATCAATTTTGTTCTTAAGGCTCTGAGCATTTATATGTACAATTTTCAGTCCTGGCCATTAAATGTATTGTAGATTGTCTCTAGAATTTTCCCTTTCATTACGAGGAAACAACATAGGAACATTGAAGTAATTGTAGACAGTACAAATCTTTGATTTAAAATGTATATATGGAAAGGCAAAGTTATTTTGTTTGAGAGATAAATAAAATATAGTTTAAAAGGGTTTAATTTCATGAAAAGTTTAATTAAAACAAGTAAGAGCGTGCCGGGCCGAATCTTATATACCCTCCACCATTGATCGCATTTGTCGAGTTCTATGCGCGGTATCTCTTTTTAGACAAATAATAATAATTGAATAAGAACTGTTATCCTATTGGAGCTATATCAAGTTATAGTCCGATTTGGACCATAATTAAATGCTGATTGACATTGTAGAAGTCATTGTGTAATATTTCAGTTCATTCGGATAAAAATTGCGCCTTGTAAGGGCTTAAGAAGCACAATCGGGAGATAGGTTTATATGGGAGCTGTATCAAGCTATTGATCGATTCAGACAATACTAGACACGTATATTGAAGGTCATGAGAGAAGGCCTTGTACAAAATTTCAGCCAAATCGGATGAGAATTGCGCCCTCTAGAGGTTCGAGAAGTCAAGATCCCAGATCGGTTTATATGGCAGCTATATCAGGTTCTATATCGATTTAGGCCATACGTAGCACAGTTATTGGAAGTCATAACAAAACACCTCATGCAAAATTTAAGCCAAATCGGATGAGAATTGCGCCATCACTTGGCTCAAGAAGTCAAGATCCAAGATCGGTTTATATGACAGCTATACCAGATTATGAACCTATTTGAATCATACTTAGCATAGTTGTTGAAAGTAATACCAAAACACTACGTGCAAAATTTTAGTTAAATCGGACGATAATTGCGCCCTCTAGAGGCTCAAGAAGTCAAGACCCAAGATCGGTTTATATGACAGC